>NW_024871376.1:880000-942500 GCF_019054845.1 Dipodomys spectabilis
AGAAACGTGAATCTTTTTGTGTTGTCTTTCATGACTTGTTAGTCATACCACAACAATTTTTAGGTAAGACTTTATATTTTATATCTTTTCATTATTAAGTAGTTGTACAAAGAGGTTGCCATTCTGTAGGTCAGGTCATCAGAGCTGCATCTGTAAGTCAGGTTATCAGTGCTGTACCTTGCTCACCCTGACCAATTCTCCCATTTTCCCAACCTGTTCCTACCCTCAAGTTCCACGGCTCCGTGTTTACAGTGTACAGCTGCCTTGTGGTCACTCCTGATTCTCAGTGTGACGGGATCCAGAGGTACACCTCTGGGGGAGGGAGAGTCTTCAGAGCGTGAGGCTGCCCTGAGTGGACAGCACTGCCCCACAGGCAGAAGAGGTCCCAAGCCTGGGCTCCTCTGCCTCCCTCCTGGGCTGCTCTGCTCCACGGTACCTTCCCACCATGGTGATGCGAAACCACCAAAACTGAACCGGAGCCGGGCACCGGCGGCTCACACCTAGAATCGAAACTCTGAACCAGAGCCAGGCACCGGCGGCTCACACCTAGAATCGAAACTCTGAACAGAGCCGGACACCGGCAGCTCACACCTAGAGTCCCAGCTACTCAGGAGGTGGAGATCAGAGGATCCAGGTTTGAAGCCAGCCGGAGAAGAGAAGCCTGTGAAACTCTGATGTCCAATTAACCGCCCAGAAGTCAGACAGACGTGCAGCTGCGGCTCAAAGGGTAGAGCATGAGCCCTGAGCAAACATTTCCAGGGTCAGCACTGAGGCTTTGAGTTCAATCTCCAGGACTGGCACAAATAAACAAATGAAGACAGCAAAAAACCCCTGTGAACCAAAATGAACCCTTGCTCCCTTCCAGTTGTTTCTCTAGCATTTGTCCCAGCGATGAAGATGGTAAATGGTGCCTGGGTCTGCAGCTCAGCTGCTGCCTGGCGACGGGACTCTGAGCCATTTTATTCACCTCTGAGACCCAATCATTTACCCACTCACACAATGGATGGGTAGCGGGGCGTCTGAGGACACTGGAGGGGACCAAACAACACATGATGGGCGCAGAGCCAGTCACAGCTCCAGAGTTGGTGACCAGCACGCTGCGAGCTCTCCTGTGATGACAGCTGTCCACCCTTCCTGAACTGCCCCGGGCTCCAGGACAGACAGACAGCTGTCCACCCTTCCTGAACTGCCCTGGGCTCCAGGACAGACAGACAGCTGTCCATCCTTCCTGAACTGCCCTGGGCTCCAGGACAGACAGACAGCTGTCCACCCTTCCTGAACTGCCCCGGGCTCCAGGACAGACAGACAGCTGTCCACCCTTCCTGAACTGTCCCGGGCTCCAGGACAGACAGCTGTCCACCCTTCCTGAACTGTCCCGGGCTCCAGGACAGACAGACAGCTGTCCACCCTTCCTGAACTGCCCCGGGCTCCAGGACAGACAGACAGCTGTCCACCCTTCCTGAACTGCCCCGGGCTCCAGGACAGACAGACAGCTGTCCACCCTTCCTGAACTGTCCCGGGCTCCAGGACAGACAGCTTGTCCACCCTTCCTGAACTGTCCCGGGCTCCAGGACAGACAGCTTGTCCACCCTTCCTGAACTGTCCCGGGCTCCAGGACAGACAGCTGTCCATCCTTCCTGAACTGCCCCAGGCTCCAGGACAGACAGCTGCCGTCCTTCCTGAACTGCCCCAGGCTCCAGGATACACAGACAGCTGTCCATCCTTCCTGAACTGCCCCAGGCTCCAGGACAGACAGACAGCTGTCCATCCTTCCTGAACTGCCCCAGGCTCTAGGACAGACAACTGTCCATCCTTCCTGAACTGCCCGGGGCTCCCAGGACAGACAGCTGTCCATCCTTCCTGAACTGTCCCGGGCTCCAGGACAGACAGACAGCTGTCCATTTCTGGCTCTTGGCAGTCCTGCAGGCCCTCAGACCGTGCTTTCTGTGCAGGTCAGGGCCGCCCTCCTAGAACGATACTGAATGCTATGAAAGCTGTTTACAGTCTTTGGGCAAGTCTGCTAAAGCTCCTGCTCTTACGTGGGCAGGGTCTGCAGGGTGGGGAAGGGTATTTTGTTCCCCGGAGGACCCCTGGCGATACCTGCAGAGGGTGGTTTTCTGGGGTCCGGCAGGGAGCGTGGCTCCTATGCGCTATCGGCATCTAGTGGATGGAGGCAGAGGTGCAGACAAACACCCAACAATGCCCCCTGCAGGCCACACAGCAGAGCAGCGCCCCCCCGAGGACCGCGGGCAAGCCTGCAGTGACCCGCGGGGGAGCGGCGGAGCCGCACACCTCTACGTGTGCAGGGCTGCCCTGGAGCCCGATTCACGTGCGTGGGCCCCTCCCCCCACAGCAGCCAGGCTGCACAGGGCGCGCGCGTGGGAAGAGCTGCAGCTGCTGCATGGACTCGGGCGTCCAGCAGTACTGACCAGCTGAGAAGAGGGACAGCACCGCTCTCCATTCCCCAGTCTGGCTCCTCAAAATGCCATACCCTGGGTACAGCAAGGCCCTGGGCCACATCCCCAGGAACGCACGTCTCAAAGCCATAGCACAAGGAGGAACTGGTAGGGGCGCAGAGGGTCAGGCTGCCGGGGAGGGCCTGTGCAGGGCAGTGGACGCGGGCCTTGTCTGCCCGGCCTCCACCCCCTCCTGCTGGACTCCAGTGTGTCTTTGGGGATCTGCCTCTGCTCCATGCTCAGGCCTGTGGTTTGTGTGCACCGGGCCGTGTTCCCTGACTCCACGCCCGGCCCCTCTGAGCCCGGCATTCTTCTGTCTACAGGGCTGGATTTAGAGGTGGGCACAGGACCCAATCGGAGCCAGAGACCAAATCCCAAGACTCCGTGGGTTTGCTGGCAATGTGTGCACCGGAAGCACTGGGGGAACGGAGGGTGCTGGGAAGCCGCTGGCCACACAGGGACCCACCTAAAAATGAGCCAGGGGGAGGAAAGCAAGGCTCAGGTGGCAGCTCCCGGTGGCGTGCACCTACAATCCCGGCCCTCCCGTCATCTGGTAAGGTGATGGGGAGGACCGAGCCGGGTCTCACCGCGCCCGACAGACAGGAAACAGAGTGGTCTGAGCCTCTGCGGCTCCGGTGCTGACGAGGAGCTGCAGATGTGGCCCTCGGGGGGTACCGCACCGCAGGCCTCTCGGGGCAGGGCACCAGGGTCCTCGGGCAGCCTGGGTGTGGGGAGCCGGGTGCCCAGGGGCCAGCTGCCCCTGGATGCCCTCGGAGGGCTCCGGGACAGCCTCAGGAGCGGAACTGGTGCAGGCCCAGCTCTGGTCTGCACCTCACTGTTCCCGGTCCCCCAACGTGAACACAGCTGGGAACTGCAGTCCTCGCGCCCCCAAGGCCGGCTTCCAACCCCTGGGGCTCAGTCCCTTCCGTGTTCAGGAGTTCCACACCTGAGAACCGCTCGACCTTGGGTGGAGAGAGCACTGGGGATGGCGCCCACCCTGCTCTGCCCTCGGCTGCTTCTCATCCCAGCTTCCACCAGCCGCGGCCTAGAGCAGCAGAGCCGCAGAGCAGGGCTGAGTCTGCTCACTGCGCTCCGTGCGTGAGCACACTCACAGAGCTCAGCTTGGCTTCCCGCACTCAACATGGCCTCCAGCTCCCTCCATCCGCCTGCCAACACCACCGTTTCCTTCTCTGTGGCTGAGTAACACGCCTTACCCACTCCTCACCTGCCAGGCTTGGGCCTTATGAACAGTGCCATAGTAAACATAGCAAGAGAATACTTTCCGAGAAAACCCACCAATCAAGGAGAGTTCCTAAACCTTCGGATCCCGCTCAGGGATCCCCATCCTGTAGGAGAGCCCTGCAGCCCTCCACCTGGGGCCTTGCCTGTGTCTGCTGGCCATACCTGGGACTGCCTTCTTGGTCTCATCAGAGTGGCTTTCTGGGGATAAGATGGATTTTCAATCTTTGGCTCCTTCTAGTCCATACCCAGAAGGCAGCTGGAGACTCGGTGGGCCTGGGCTTTAGAAACCGTGCTGAACGTGGACAGACTTTCCCCGACGTATTCCCTGAGGCGGAACGCAGAACATCTGCAGGGCGGTAGGCACCACGCAGGACGTGGAGATGCTGGAGAACACAGGACTGTGTGGGCTCGAGCTGAGCCTCGGGGGGCTTTCCCGCAGGGCACTGACTGTCATCTGCCTTCGTGGGGGCGGGGGGATTCGTCTGTTCTGTTACTGCCCCCTCAGTATGTGGCTCACAGTAGCCTCCACAAATGTCTCAAATAAATGCTGGCAAATAAAGGAGCGACCAGGACCTCTGTGTCAGAACACACGCTGTCAGGGTGAAGTGGATTGTTTCCGTGACCTCTTCTAAGGAGACCAGAATGGGGAAGAAGCAGGTGCTGGGATTGCATCTATCTGGGGTGGAAATGTGTGCGTGACAGGACAGCATGTGCAAAGGTCGTAAGGCAGAAGCTAAGAACAGAACAAGGCTCATGTAGCTGCCATGGGGGCAGAGGGGCAGAGAGAAGCATGTCACAAAAACGCCAGGGTTGAGAAAGAAATGGGCATACTGGGTTCTGCGACAGCCTGACTTACGTATGCAGAGCACTTTACTGACGGTGTGTGGAAAGACCCGTGCTGCACAAAGCATCGCAGGCAGACGGCGCTACCCATCCCACCCGTGCCCCTACCTGTGCACAGGCTCTCCGTGGGCTGGCGGAGCCCGCAGGCTCCTCCCGAGCTCAGTGCCCGTCCTGGAGGGCTGAGGGAGGCGCTGGGGGCAGGGGGCCCGGAACCTTCTGCTCCTGGCACGCTTTCCAAATACTCACTCGCTCCAGCCCGGGCTCCTGTCGAAGACGCGCTTTCGGATGTGTTTTGAAAAGTATTCCATATGCTAATGGAATGTCACCATCTGCCAAAGGAGGCAGCGCTGTTTTTAAAGGAAAAACGATTACAGCAACGAGGCATTCACAGAGGGGCACCAATGGCCTGGTCGCTGACCGGAGGCTGACCTGGACCGCGTTACCCACACAGGGGGGCTGCAGGGTCTGAGGCCAATTAGCTCCTCGCCCTCCCTCCCCGCTCCCCTTCACGGAGACATGATGAAATTTCCTGAAAGGAACCCTCACAGCCCATTCCATAAAATGCTTTTGCCTCTGCTGGGAAAGTCCCGATGGCTCCCGAGGCACAGGCCTGATCCCCTCTGTCTGCACAGACGTGCCGTGACCAGGGCCCGCGTGCGTGCGCATGCCACCCGTGACGGCTGCAGCCCTGGGCAGCAGCGGGATCAGTGGCAGGCCCCAGGAGGCCCTGGCAGCCGGGAGGCATCCTCCAGAGCTTCCGGTCCTCAGGGCACACGAGGCCCCGCGAAGACGGCCAGTTACCGCAGCTCCACCAGTCTAGCGCTCTGCCACAGGTTTGCCCTCCTGAGCCCTTTTACTTACATGTAGCTGCTCTTCTGGACTCTTCCTTCAGAAGCCGCGGCCCCAGGCCCTTTTCCAGGCAGCCCACTGTCTGCTCCTGCTGGGCCCCTCCCGTCTGCCTGTGTCTCTGCCCGGGAGGGCTCCCGGGGCTCACTGTGGGTCACCAGGGCCCGGCTCAGGTGTCCACTCCAGCCTAGCCACCACGCGAGGTCAACCGTCCACCTGGTCAAGGCCTGTGTCAGGTGCCTTCCCAGGGCACAGCAGCCCCACCTAGTGGTACTCAGGAGAGCTGCACTCTCACAACAGGGCTGGCCTTGCCTGCTCGGCCTCCTCCTCCTCCCATCTCTAACTTCAAACAGCCTCTCTCATGGCTCTGTGCGCTGCCCTCAGCCTCTCCTCCCTACATCCTGACCCTAGCCCCAGGGTGGAGCCCGACCCCTCCAATGGCCCTGGGCTGTGCCCCCCGGCCGGCCGGCCCCCAGCTTCACCTCTCCGCGCTCGGCCTGCCTCCTGCGGTGCCCAGGTGTGGGGAAGGAGACACTGGGGCTGCCTGGGCGGGGTCAGCGCTGTCACCAAGACCCACCCACGGCCGGCCTTGCTAGGCCTCGCCACACACAGGCAAGGGATCAAGAACCAGCACTGGGGTACCTGCAACCCTTCCCACCCAGCCCGGCCCCCCACTCCGGCCACTTCCACGGCTGGCCTGCCACCTGCGCTCACACGTGCGTGTGCACACCCACACCCACGAATGTGCTGGCGCTTCCCACTCTCAGCCCTATATGGGCTGCCACCTGCACGCACACACACACACATACGAGTGTGCTGGCGCTTCCCACTCTCAGCCCTATATGGCCTGCCACCTGCACGCGCACACACACACACACACACGAATGTGCTGGCGCTTCCCACTCTCAGCCCTATATGGCCTGCCACCTGCACGCACACACACACACACACACACGAATGTGATGGCGCTTCCCACTCTCAGCCCTATATGGCCTGCCACCTGCACACACACACACACAAATGTGATGGCGCTTCCCACTCTCAGCCCTATATGGCCTGCCACCTGCACGCACACACACACACACACACACACACACACACACACACACACACACAAATGTGATGGCGCTTCCCACTCTCAGCCCTATATGGCCTGCCACCTGCACACACACACACACACACACACACACACACACACGAATGTGCTGGCGCTTCCCACTCTCAGCCCTATATGGCCTGCCACCTGCACGCACGCACACACACACACACAGAGAAATGTGATGGCGCTTCCCACTCTCAGCCCTATATGGCCTGCCACCTGCACGCACGCACACACACACACACACACACACACACACACACACAGAGAAATGTGATGGCGCTTCCCACTCTCAGCCCTATATGGCCTGCCACCTGCACACACATACACACACACACACACACACACAGAGAAATGTGATGGCGCTTCCCGCTCTCAGCCCTATATGGCCTGCCACCTGCACACACACACACACACACACACACACACACAAATGTGATGGCGCTTCCCACTCTCAGCCCTATATGGCCCGCCACCTGCACGCACACACACACACACAGAAATGTGATGGCGCTTCCCACTCTCAGCCCTATATGGCCTGCCACCTGCACGCGCACACACACACACACAGAAATGTGATGGCGCTTCCCACTCTCAGCCCTATATGGCCTGCCACCTGCACAGACACAGACACAGACACACACACACACACACACGAATGTGCTGGCGCTTCCCACTCTCAGCCCTATATGGCCTGCCACCTGCACGCACAGACACACAGACATGCACGCGCACGTACACACACTGGAGACGTGAGCGTCCCGCGGGCTGCTTTGGAAGCAGCACGCGGCTTCGTGTGGGCCTCGTTCTCTTCCCAGAGCCTGGGAATGACAGGTTGCCTTTAAAGCCTCGGGACTTCAGTACAAATCACATGACCACTGAATGAAAATGGTCCTGTTCTCCTACTCACCTCCCTTCGACGCTGCAGACCCTGGCTGCTGATGCAGGTCCTCCCTGGGAACTGCCAGCTCTTCCCAGGAACAGCTCCCATGTCTGCTGACTGGGTGATCACATCCCGCTGCCCCTACCACACCAGCCAAAGCTCCGTGTGCCCTCGGGGCCGGGCGCTGGTTAAACGCCGGCAGTCAGTCTCCCGTGGTATTTGCACAACTATCACAGGAATCTTAAAATACAGTCTCTCTTACTGAGCTTTCTAGTCCAGAAAGTTTAGGTTCATTCAAAGTAACAAATGCCCTCACCCCAGGAGTCTGCTGCCCATGACAGCAGGGCTTCAGCCCCAGACGGGCAGATTCCTAGGCCAGATGCTAGACAGGGTGCCTTGTGAAAAGACCCCCAGCAAGGTCGAAGGTCCAGCAGCGACTGAGAACATGACGGCTGGCCATCCACACACCTCACCTCACGGGTTCAGGCTCCGCAGCGCAAGACTTGGCTTTGCGGAAAACCAAGACAACCCGGCTGGAGCTCTTCAGAAACAAGCCCTCCATCTGCTCCTAAAAGACCAGGGTCATCTCAGGCCTGAATCAAGCCTCACCTTAACATGAATTCAACCCAGCCCAAAAGCAGTCGCTGGTTTGAGTACAATGAGTGGCTGCCAGCTCTAGGCTCCTTGCTCATCTTCTTCAAAATACTTCTTTTGGGATCACTCTTCAAAGACACACATCCTGAGTGTGCTATAAACTGGTTACGGCCACAGGTGTGGCTTACGTGATTCAGTGCTTCAAACTTGGACACAAGGCGTCCACGGCCTCTGATAAAAATGCTTACAGTCATACTCAATCAGAGACTCAAACGAATGCTACAGGTTTCACTAGTTGACAGCTTTTATAAACTGAGTGTTTACATAATCTAGACTTGTAGCTTTTCTTAATGTAAAGCCAGCGCCACTGTGTCTCCATCTTTGCAAGACCGTCCAGATCTGGGCCCGTGCCCCCCAGGGCATCAGCCAGGGAAGCAGACTTAAAAGTAGGGATCTCTAGGAAGCTCATCAGTAAGCAGGATACCAGCCAGATGGCCAGAATTCCCATCTCCTTATTAACTAGAAAACCACCGCAGAGCACCTCTCGACTGACTAGATAACCAAGAGTGCAGCAAACAGTGGGGTGAGGCTGGCGTGCAGTGCGGCACCAACTCCTGCTCTCCCACTCTGGAGGCTTGGTTCCGCTCAGCTGTGTCTTAGGGATTAGCACGGCCAAAGACAGGAAGACCTGTGGAAAAGACTACCAGCACTAGAAAAGTAGAAAGACCAAATCTCTACCTTTGATGACACCCAAATGCCACACAGCTGTTAAAAATGAGGCAGCATTACATGTACTCACAACCAATGATCTCCTCAGCAGCAGACACAAGTCCCGTATAGCAAGTTCCACTGCAGTTAAAGTAAGGGTGCTTGGCACAGTGATACTTGGCATGCACAAAGCCCTGGGTTTGGTCCCCAGCACCATTAGAGGGGGGTGTGTGTACACACACATAAATCCTATACACACAGTGTACCTGTCAAAGGATAGGCAAGAAACTGGTTAATATGTTGGAAGACTAGGCCCAGAGCGAGAATTATTTATTCTTTATGGTTTGCATGTTTTCTTAATGTGATACACACTATATACTTAGCAATATGGGCGGGGATGACTCCATCAAATTATCTAATTTCTTTCTGGGGCCTGGGTGGCTCACACCTGTAACCCTAGCTTCTCAAGAGGCTAAGAACCGAGGATTGCCAGTTTGGAGCCAGCCAGGCAGGAAAAGTCTGTGAGACGGATCTTTAACTAACTTCCAAAAACCAGGAAGTGAAGCTGTGCCTCAAGTGGTAGAGCGCTTGCCTTGGGCAAAAGAAGCTCAGGAACAGCATCCAGGCCCCGAGTTCAAGCCCCAGGACTGGGGGGAAAATCTAATTTCATCCAAAAAGTCCTTAGTGGGTTGGCTGACCAATGTGGAAAGGCCAGCGCCCAAGGTCCTCAGGACCTCAACTCTGCTGAAGCCCGGCCCCAGCGGTAGCGCAGAGCCACGCGAGAGCACCGCACAACTGCACCGCTCCCGTCCCCTTCCCATCAGCCAGCTCCACTCACCTGTAAGCCGCTCGGGACATCAAGGAGGCCTTCTGCCTGCGTGCGCAGTAGCATGAAACAAGCAAGCCCGTGCAGAAAGCAGATCCGTGCCGAGCTCCTGAGTTCAAGCTACTTTTCAGCCAAAGCCCGTGGCAAGGACTTCAATCATCTCCCACCTCCTCACAAAAGCACCATGCCTCCAACGTCACTTCAAAGAGAAGGCGATTTTTAATCCCGTCAACTGTAATGGCATACCACTGAATTCCTGATAGCACATAACTGTCTATCTGAAAAATTTCTTAACAGAACATCAGAGTATTGCAACACTTTATTAAGAGTATTGGCTTTGAATTAGTAGCTGGAGTAACAATTGCATGAAGCCAGATTAGGGATACTGCTTAATACTCATTCTTGATTTATTGACATGACTTAGCAATTTATTGGACAAAGGTCAAACTTTTTGCTTTTTTATTAAGCACATTCCACAGTACAAAGCTGTCATGAATAATATCTGTACAACTTAACAGTTTCAATAGCTGTTCAGACACAAATTTATTTCAAACAGATAATTGGCAAACATAATTAATTACAAGTTAGAATTAGACTATCCCAGTGCTTTAAAACATTAATATAGCAGTAATTTACAGTTGCTCAATTATGGTTAGCAAAATAAAGTCCAGAGTATGGCTGGGAATTACTACTGTAACCCCAGAAAGTTGGAATTCTTGGGTGCCCAAAGCCCCCTGCTATAACTTAGTAGGCACAATTCAAAGTTTGTGTGTATATTCAAAGGTCATGATTTCCCAAGGGTCAAGAGAACTTCTGTATTAAACATGCAAAAGCAACAGAACCGGCATCTGCTCACACGCCCCGCCCGCCCCGCCCGCCTCGCCCTGCCCCGCTGACCGCTAGGCTCTCCCCAGCCTGGGAGCAGAGCTGTTCCTTGAAAGGTGGCCTTACCCTCACAGCCACTGTGGTCACCATGCCCACCTCATGAATGGAGATTTCTTTCTTTTACACTTTGAGACCCAACCTCTCCAAAACAAAGTTAATTTAGTAACACATGAGAAGTATGTAGTGAAAAAGGAAAAAAACAAACAACTAAAAAGCAAAGCTGACCAGATGAACACATCTTCTACACACGCCCATTGATCCTCACACCATCCTCAAGGCCGGGCGGTCAGGGGCCTCCCTGCCCTGGCTGAGACGTCCTGGCCAGGGGCCTTGTTCACAAGGTGGCCCCCATTGGTCCTTTAAAGTAACAGTGACATTCCTTCATCTTTGGAAGCAGGAGAGGGAGTCAACTTAACACCTAATATTGGAAGAAGGAAAAAGGGCGTCCTTTCCACGCAGGGCCGGCCTGGCAGGCAGGGCCAACCTCACTGACTGCAGGGCAGCCGATGATGACCCGCGGAGGCCGCACTGCCCTGACCAGGGCACTGACCTGACCCGGCGGGGACACAGGGCCAGCTGACCTGCTCGCCAGCAGCCCCAGAGCCAGTGAACCCCGTCAACAGGGTCTTTGTGCTGGCCCCTTCTCGGGGCACCACTGCACAGAGGACTGCACTGAGGACAAAGCCAACCAGCAGGGTGGGAGGGAGAAGGGAAGGAACAACAAAAGCTTAATGTTAAGGTTCCTCCTATTGCATATACTGCGTGACAACATAAAACATTTCCGTGTTAAACTTGAGCAGTTACATTTTAAAACAACATTTCCATTACAAATACACATACCACACACACAATGACAGTGACAAAATGAAAACACCACATGAATACTGCAGGAGGGTCCTAGGCAATCCCATCAACCCTGCGGCCGGGCTCCCAACACACTGCATTAGTGTCTGGGGCACAGGGCCGACTCCAGCCATCTTCAGGAGAAACTGCTATGTACATTGTATCTACATGTGGATTCGGTACTTTAAATTAGGAGGCAAGCATACAAAGAAAGATGTCACTCTATCAAATAATCAGAAGATGGTTGGGGACAGACGACAGTTAATAAAAGAAAACAGTTATACTCTCTATGGAGAGAAAATATAACTGGCTTAGAGTTCTTTAAATTAAAAGAAATTGGTACAGAAAGGAAGTGTAAGCAAAAGACATTACTAAAATAACCCAGAGAGATTTTCCCATTGTCCAACATACCCTAATAGAAGTCAGAATTTGTAACGACTTGGACGGTCAAAGGAGAATGCTAACTTCTGAAAAGGAAAGCCCTCGACATTCTGGGTAGGTGGTTTGGCACCCAAAATTTCACTGAAGAATGTTGTTTCTTAGTATCAGACCAAAGTGCAAAGCAATATAAATTAGAAGCCGGGTCTTCTCTTGACGGCCAGTTTACTTCAACAAAACAGACCAGAAATGCCTTTCGTGTGAACAGTGTTCAGTTGAAGCACTAGTTCTTCATCACTGATGGGCTCTACTTGAAGCTCCACTTGAAATCAGTGAGGCGAAGGAACCCTTCAAGTAGAGCCTAGATCGGCGGTGAGGAAGGTCGGGGCTTGGAGAGTGAGGCTGCTTTGCATCTACCCAGCGTCTAGAACCAGTCCAGCTTCATAACCCAGCTGTGAACAAACTCACTTAGGCATCTGGTAGCCATGTAGCCAGTAGTTCAAGACTAGGAAACCCTGAAAGACAAAGGTGTAAGGCTGTTTATTCTAGTTAGACGAGGGCATGCAATCCGCACACCCACGCTCATCCACACCACAGACACACCAGGACACAAACTGACAACTGGATCTCCAACAGCCAACCTAGGGAAGAAGCCCTAAGTTGTACTGTGGCTACTGCAACCAGACACCCTACTTATTTAAACTTAAAACAACCTGAAGAATTAGAAATTACTATTAGATAAGCCCCTTTGTAAGTAAAACTAAGAGGGAAAAAAGCACATGCTTACTCCAAAGGGGTAGCCATTTAGGTGACAGCAGGATTCAGAGCAGGCTGACTCCACAACCAACGGCCTTGTACTGATGCTACTAAAAAGTACACGTTCAACCCAAATGCCTAATACTAGGTTTTTTTATCCAGCACATTTTTCGTGACACCCGAGGGCTTGCAGGAGTGCCCTCAATGATCCCTGTGCAAAACAAATAAACTCATAGTGCTAGGCAGACCACTCACTAATCATGCAAAATAACCTTCTGAGATACATAATTTGTGGAAGGACAACATGGGGGGGGAGGGGAGCTACCAAATGTTCCCTACTTTCTTGATTATGGTCTTGGGGTAGAACACACACATTTACACACAACAGATGAATGTAGAAGTCATGATTTCTGGGGCTGGGAAGGTGGCTCAGTGGTAGAGCGCTTGCCTTGCATGCATGAGGCCCTGGTTTGATTCCTCAGCACCACATAAGCAAAAAGAAAAAAAGCCAGAAGTGGCGCTGTGGCTCAAGTGGTAGAGCGCTAGCCTTGAGCTGAAGAGCTGAGGGACAGCGCCCAGAGTTCAGGCCCATGACCGGACCCCCCTCCCCCCAAAGTCATGATTTCTTTCACTATGTAAATATGTATATGTACATATACAGGAAGGCAATGCTTCTCATTAGTATCTGTGATTAAAGTTGATATGTTCTGATCTAAATAAAAACAAAGTCAAAATCCTCTCAAGTTACTTCACAATCAACGATGATCACAGTCTTTCCAAACACTGCACTAAGCCAGTGTACTGCCAGAAGATCTAGTCACCTTAGATACAAAATTCCCCGGCAAAAATATGAGTATTTTAAAAGCACGTGTGCTTTTTATACAGGCACTTTTACAAGAGGTTGTCACGCTCATAAGGATCAAGACTCCTGAATCAATTCAAGCTATCAAATGTTTTCCCCTTAAAGGGGCTTCTGCATACCTGCGCTCTCTGAAACCAGAGACTGTCGAGGCAAGGCCAAATGCCCCCTCTGACCCGACTCTTCCAAAGCATCATTAGCTAGGACCAACACTTTCAGAATTTCATCCAGAGGGAGAGAAGGTGTGGGCAATTAACATGCAATAATTTCACAATAAGGAAAAAAAATAAGAACAGTTTAAAATCGTAATTAAAAATCACAGTTAAGACAGTAACACTGATAAACCATAGTGGTTTCTATTCTTTTTTGGGCATATCTAACTTTCTAATTTCCTAATAATCATATTACCTTGTGGTAGGAAAAAAGAAAAAAAGAGAATAAACTTATCCCTACTGTCTGTACAGCTCTTAGGAATTAGTAATTTTAAAGAAGATTTGGGAGGGGCTGGGAAGGTGGCTCAGTGGTAGAGTGCTTGCCTTGCATGCTCGAGGCCCTGGGTTCGATTCCTCAGCACCATATAAGCAAAAAGAAAAAAGCTGGAAGTGGTGCTGTGGCTCAAGTGGTAGAGCACTAGCCTTGAGCTGAAGAGCTGAGGGACAGCGCCCAGGCCCAGAGTTCAGGCCCCACGACCGGACCCAAAAAAAAAAAAAAAAAAAAAGATTTGGGAAACAAGTCTATTACTATATTTCCTGACACAGAGAGGTGAAATATTTTACTAAGTTAAATTATCTCTAAGGTAATATTTTTTATTTTATATATATGAATGTGCATATATAAATCTTTTAGTATCATTTGGTAATTATTTTTCCTATTACAATAAAAGAATTTGGAAAAGAGCAATAAAATCTGTAAAGTAGACTGCCAAGGTTGTCAAAAGTAGTTCCCTTTGAAGAGACAAACACGTTTGTGGTTTCATGGCTTGTGAGGGTTAGGGAACTACTACCTCATAAAACAGGCAGGACTGAAAGAATTTGTGAAATGAACTTGAAACTGCACATCGTAGCAGAACCAATGGTTCTGAGGCCCCAAACAGTAGGACAGAAGAAGTAACATCAATTTTCCACTAAGGCCAAGGGGAAATGCACTAATAATCCCTGCTTCATTTCTCAAGGCAGTTGTGAAAGCGCACGGATTCTATATTATGAAACCCATCAGATAGTATTTTACTGTATGTCCTTTGGTCAACGGAGTGCTATTTTATGCACTGTTATTTCTCTTTCGAGCGGTCCCTCGATGTCCTATATAGCATGGGGCCGGCAGAAGGACACGGTCTGTACTGGTGTGCCCAGGAACAGAATACAGACCAATATAAACCTACCTTTTCTTTCATCAGTGTCAGTGCTAGCGCTGAGCATGGAGGCTCACATCTATATTCCTGACTACTTGCAGGGCAGGGATCAGAAAACTTCACCAGGCTCCATTTCAACCACGAAAAGCTGGGTCGCGGTCCTGGGGACCTAGACTTACATGGGAGGCCCTATTTGAAAACTATTAAAAGCAAAAAGGACAGGAATACGCTTCAAGTGGTAGAGCATCGGCCTAACATGCACAAAGCCTGGAGTTCAACCCCAGACCACAAAAAAAAAAAAAAAAAAATCATCATCATTTTAATAGTGCTAGAACTAAAATATCTATACACAAAGTGAACAATTTCTTTCTTCCACCATACACAAAAATACTAAATGGGACAAAGATCTAAATACAAAGACGAAAAATACAATTTTTTAAATTACACTGATTCAAATACAGCAGCCACTGTTATAGTGACCAGTATATAACTATTTCAAAGTACTAATCAGTCAATACACTTTAACTATACCTAAATAACACCAAGTCAAATAAAAACGGATATGGAGCAGGTAAAACGGACAGGAAAGATGGAGACAAAGACATAAGCACCTGCGTGTGTAGAAATAGATCTAGTACTTATCTAGTTAGAAAATGTCTTTCAGTTTTTACCAAGTTAATAACCCTATTTGCTGAAGGTGATTGCTTGTAGTTTCAGATATTTATTGATTTATAAGCAGATTACTGGTTGGCCTGGGATGAAGAACACCAATGTATTAGCCCTGATGCCCCTGTCCAACCCGCATCAGTGAGTGCTGTAACACACTGGACACCAGCTGGGATACGAGAGCGCCGCAGGTTTGTAAGGAGGCAGTAACTCATTTCAACACACAGCTCAGCCAGAGAGAAGTCTGTGTGTCATTAAAGACACTGGAGGGGTAGGAGGAAAGAGGTTTGAAGCAGTAACCAGAACTCAGTCTAGATAGAATCAGTGCTGTTAGGGAAGGGAGAGACGGGGAACAGGAGTGGGGTAAGAAATGAAGGTAACCTGAGGACACCAGGGGGCCAGGGAGGGGCGGAGGTGGGAGCGGCTGGGAGCAGCTGCACAACAGGAGGGACCAGGAAAACCTCAGGGGAGTCCAGCGCTATCTGATCCCTCTTCCTCCCCTATACTTTCTTCAGACCCTTTGTGAAAAGGAACAATCCTCTATCATGCTGCTGTGAAGACTCCATTCAGTGTAAAGAATTCAGCCGGGCATCAGTGGCTCACGCCTGTCATCCTAGCTACTCAGGAGGCTGAGATCTGAGGATTGAGGTTCAAAGCCAGCCTGGGCAGAAAATTCTGTGACTCTTATCTCCGATAAACTCACTCAGAAAACCAGAAGTGGCGCTGCAGATCAAGTGGTAGGGCGCTAGCCTTGAGCTGAAGAGCTGAGGGACAGCGCCAGGCCCAGAGTTCAAGCCCTGTGGATTTTTCTATGGACTTACGAAGAATCTACCCAGAGAGAAAGCAAGGCAAAGGCTCAGTCACTGTCAGCAGAAGCAGTACGCACCATGTCAGGCCAGAACAGCACATAAACGGACGTCCAGGTGACTCCCGGGGTGCCTCACACACCTAAGGTGTAAGTCACCAACCGTCGGCCTAAAGTCTCCCAAAGACAGCAGCAGCACTCCAGCCAATCGAGCTGAGGTATCAGTATGTGCCAATCCTGATACAGGGCTTGTCATTCAAGAGCCCGGGAAGACCAGAGGTCAGCCAAGGTCTTTTAAAATGTGAAAAGCCTGCCCCCATCTCAGTCACAACTACTCAACTCTGCCTTTGAAACACAAAAATAGTCACACTACGGACATACAGAAGTGTGGCCATGTTTCAGCAAAACATTATGTACAAACGCTGGAACCCAAGTTTCTCATTCGTTTTTACCTGTATAAAAGACTATTTCTCCCCTGGCGCTGGGGCTCTGTCTACAACCCTAAGTCCAGGGCTGAGACAGGGAGGCTGGCCTGGCAGAGACGCTTAGCCGACTATCTTCACAGAGGGGCCCCAAGCAGGCAGACAGCCACAGCTCACACAATGGAAAAGAGGAACTTGGGGCACAGGCTAGCAGAATGCCTACCTAGCAACAGCGCCCTGGAAAAATTACTTTTGTGGGTTTTCCCCCCAACTATTTAAAAATGTAAAAACTATTGTTAGCCTGATGGGATAACAAAGAAGAAAAAAAATCAGGGAATGGGTCAAATCTGGCACCTGGCTATAGTCTGTTACCCTTTGGTAACAAGCTTCCCAGAAGGTATCTATAGGATCTTGAGTAGGGAGCACCCTACAGAAAATGCACTAGCTTTGTGACTAGGGACCACAAGTTCCAACTAAGAATGTTCACAACTCTGTGCACGGACCCCATTGTACTTTTAATATTACTTAATAAACAGGAAAATATAAAATGGTAAAAAGCTACCCAATAATGTTGGCCAGGTGCTAGGTGGCACATGTCTGAACCAAGGTGGAGGGAGACTGAAGGAGGCTGGAAAGCCAGGCACAACAGCCTGGTGCAGAAGCACGCCCCGCCACCCCAACCACGTGGGAGGCTAAGGCTGGCAGGAGCCAGCGAGGCAGAAAAGCTCGCAAGACCAACCTAACGGAAAACGCTAAAAGCAGATGTGATGGCACATGTGTGCCTGCCCAGCTATCGCGGGAGGCACAAAATAGGACTGTGGTCCAGGCTGGCCTGAGTCAAAAGGCAAAGTGACCGGAGGCATGGCTCAAGCAATATAGCACACCTAACAAGCAAAAATCTCCAACACACACACAAACACACCACACCCCTCTGAACAAAGTAGTGCTCTAAAGTAAGTATTAACTTGTTTAGCCACAAGCTTTTCTTTATATGTGCATAGTCATAGTAGCAGCAATAGGTACAAATATATTTCTTCTCTTTTTTTTTTTTTTTGGTCAGTCATGGGGCCTGAACTCTGGGCCTGGGCACTGTCCCTCAGCTCTTCAGCTCAAGGTTAGCACTCTACCACTTGAACCACAGCGCCACTTCTGGCTTTTTCTGCTTATGTGGTGCTGAAGAATGGAACCCAGGGCCTCATGCATGCAAGGCAAGTACTCTACCACTGAGGCACCTTCCCAGCCTAAATGTATGTCTTAAATCTACAAAGTTTAATGTACATGGAATTCACTAGCTCCTTGCAAATTCTCAAACTGGGAATACTGTGAAGACTGTACTTCGGGGGTTCCTTCAGCAAATATCTCCTTCAAATCATCCTGTGGAAATGGAAGTTGAGTTTGGCAAAGAGGCATTTTGACTATTTTGGTGAGGGTGAGTTTTTTGGGGAGTAGTTCTAAGATTCAAACTTACAGCCTCGATCTTGCTAGTAGGCAGAACTTTACTGCTAAGGGACCCTTCCAACTTTTTCTTTTGTACTGGTTAGTCTTTTAAAAGTATTAATTTATGTTATTGTATTATAGAGGGGATACACAGAGGGGCTGTGTATCAGGTGTAAGTAACCTGCTCCCTCCCTCTCCCTCCCTCTCCCTCCCTCCTATCTCCGCCCATGAGCTGTACAGTTCACTTTCACCAATGCCCAGTGGGCTTTTTCTTCAGATTCCGTGCCCTCCTCCCACCCTCCTACGGATATGCACGTACATACACTGTATATGAGGTAAAGAATACAGAATCATCAGCCAAAGAAAAACAAATTAAGAAAGGAGTCCTTTGTTTCTTTGGAGATCGTTTTGGAATCTGTATTGTTTTATAGATATGAAGAGGTACTTGGGCATTGCACCTTTGTGATTCTCTCCTAAAACGATCTTCCTTTGATCTCACTGTATGTGAGTATCTAGAATCCTGTATAATTTGTCATATCCCAGTGTGTATTAGACCTAACTTCCGTATATCAGTCAAACTTCTGCCATCTGTCTCTCTGATCCTGGCTCACCTTGCTTAACATGATTTGCTCTAGTTCCATCTATTTCCCTGCAAATGACATTATTTTATTTTTTCTGATGGCTGTGTAAAATTCCATTGTATACAGGTACCTCATTTTTGGGATCCACATATCTATTGTATGGCATCTGGGTTGCTTCCAAATTTTGACTATGGTGAATAGTGCAGCAATGAACATGGATGTGCACTGGTTAGTCTTGAGACAGAGTTTCACTTCCCAAGTAGGCCCATGCCTGGACTATAATCCTATTTTATGCTTCCCACCATAAATGGATGACAGGCACCTAGTACCACATCTGGCCTTTTCTAATGAGATGGAGTCTCGTGAGAACTTTCTATTGGGGCTGACCTGAAACTTTGATCCTCCTCATCTCAAATCTCCTTATAAAGCTGTGGTAACAGACATGCAACACTATACCCCACTAACTATGAGAAGCGGGTTTCATGCCCAGGTTGCCTTAACCATGATCCTTCTACTTCAGCCTCCTAAATAGCTAGGATGACAAATGCAAACAACAGGTGCTCAAGGTGGGGTTTTTTTGGTTTGTTTTTTTGTGTGAATTAATGAAAACAAAAATAGAAACGGGAGATGGGGGGAGGGGTAAAATACTGGGGTTTAACTGAGGGACCATGCTGTCAGCTTACTTGTGCAATGTCACTTGGGCCATACTCCCAACCCAGGAGATTCTTATATTAAAAAATAAAATCCAAAGGAGTAGACCGATAGTCTGATGGGGAATTCATTTCGGAAAATCAGCCTTTAAAAACAAGAACCACATTTATCATCTGTTAATACCAAAACTCAGGGTCCAAATTTCAGGTCTGTCACAGAAGTCAGTATCAAAATAAGGGTATCTAAAATTGGACTCAGAATTCTAATGTCAGACCTTGGTTTTACGTGACTATGAAGATCTAGTCTTATACCAGACCTCTGTAAAAGCAGATGCGTTTAACAGACCTTGATTCATATCAGCGTGGAAGTGAAGTCACGCATCGTCCTCACAGGGAGGTGAACCAACCCACAAGATTAAAGAGTACTAGGGAGGGACTGGGAAGGTGCTTGCCTAGCATGCATGAAGCCCTGGGTTCCATTCCTCAGCACCACATACACAGAAAAAGCTGGAAATGGTGCTGTGGTTCAAGTGGTAGAGTGCCCGCCTTGAGCAAAGGAAGCTCAGGGACAGTGCCCAGGCCCTGAGTTCAAGCCCCACAACCAACAACAACAAAAAGAGCCCTGGGGATAGGTGGGGAATACGCACCTGAAGTGGGCGAAAGTGCAGACTGTTATCTGGAGATGTAAGTGTATGTTCTGGAGGGAGAACGTGTCTCGTTTTGAGCACTGGGAGGCACATTTAAGAAATCCCAAATCAAAATAGTGTCGTCATGGGAGCTGCTGATGATCTGAAACTCATCAAACTGTAGCCGAAACACTCGTCCAGAATGTTCCTGTGAGACCAACAACGTAATTAGTAAGGTGAGATGCAATCCAGGCGAGGGTGGCACATGTCTCCAACACCAGCTGCTCGGGAGGCTCCAGGGTGAAAGCCAGCCCCGGCAGGAAAGTTTGTGAGACTCCTATCTCCAATTAACCAGCAAAAGGCTGAAAGCAGAACGGTGTCTCAAAGCAGTAGAGCACTAGTCTTAAGCAAAAGAGCTCAAGGACAGTGCTCAGGCCCTAAGTTCAAGCCTAAGGATCGGCTATGCGCATGTGCACACACGCGCGCATGTGTGTGTGTACAAGTGCGCGCACACACATGCACACACACAGACCGAGGCCACCCTCACAGCTCACAAGCATGAAGCAGAAGTTCAAAAGCCAGCTGATCACCTGAGCTTCCTGCACAGCTTCCTTGATTTTTGAGCTTTACTCTAACTAAAGAACCAAGTCTTCCTTCTACATCTGTTCACTGAGTGAGCTGCAGCCCAGATCCTAGCCATTTGCCAGGAAGGAAAATTACATGAGGATCTCACAAAGCCTTAGGCAAGATAAAAAAGGATATTTGATACTCACTTATAATAGTAAAAACCAGAACCAGCCTACTCAGGAGGCTGAGGTGTGAGTATCTCAGTTTGGAGCTAGCCTGGGAAGACAAATCCATGACTCGTCTCCAGAAAGTTCAGAAGACTCCATCTCAACCCCTGGCTAGGTACAGAGGTGTGAGCCTGCCCTCCCCCTACAAGGGGCGCACAACACACCGCAACATTGGGCAGTACCATTAGGAGGACTCCAGTCAAGATAGCCAGAGCATAAAGCCCCACCAGCATTGAAAACAGCCAACAGAGAAATGTCCTGAAGCATGGCTGAAGAGGTAACGTGCCCCCTAGCAAGAACAGGTAGCCCAGTCCCCCAGAGCAAAGCATTAGAAGCATTACCAAGACAACTAACTATCGCTCTGCATGGTCTAAACAATACAGGAAATGAAGAAATGAAAGAGAAAAATCACTGAAAACAAGAACCATTTAGCAGCATTTTCAGATGGTCTAACTCTTTAAAAAAAACGATGGACTGTCCTAGAAATAGTTTTAGGTAAAGTTGTTCAAATAAGATAAACTTAAAAAATAATGCACTGTTGGTCTTTGCTCATGCCTGTAGCAGCAGTTACTCAGAACACAGAGATTAAGACGCCTAAGGTCTGAGGCCAGCCCAGGCATGCCATCAGGGCTTAGTGGCACACACATGCCATTCCAGCTATGCAGGCGGGAAGCTGTCTGAGGCTGGCCCTGGGAAAAACTCAAGACCCTATCTTAACAACTAAAAGCAAAAGAGGTCTGGGGTGTGGCTCTGAAGGAGTTCAAACCCTAGGACCTCTAAGAAAAAAAGTCCTTCTTTATTCAGTTTTAAAGCAAAACACATCTTGACATTTGCATTGACCTGAAGGTTGCGATGTGCAATATGTGAAATAGCGAGGCTCAGGAAGACATACACGGTGTGATCTTATGACTGTCCTCTAATAAAAAGCTAACCTCAGCCAGCACCAATGGCTCATACTTGCAATCCTGGCTACTAAGGAGGCTGTGATTGAGGATTGCATTTTGAAGCCAGCCTGGGCAAGAAAGTCCATGAAACTCTTAGCTCTAATTAACCACCAAAAAACTGGAGGTAGAGGTGTGGCTCAAGTGGCAGAGAGTTAGTCTTCAGCAAAGACTCAGGGACAGCACCGAGCCTCAGGCCTAGTACCAAAGACAACAAAAAAAGTTAATCTTATAGAAACATGGAGAGGACGGGAGAGTTGGAGGGAACGAGAGGGGAAAGAGGCACAAAATTGTAGTTACTCTCCAGGAATCCATTTTAGTGATTACTGTAGCACAGTGGCCACAACGAGTAATAACTGTGAATTTCATAAGAGGCAAATTAAGTTTTTAACTTTTTCCAAAAAATGCTAACTGGTAGAGTGACAGATGTTAATTACGTTGGCTCAACTGTTCTATATAATGTATATGTAGCTCAAAACATCACATTGCACCGTACAAATATACATTTAATTATTGCCCAACAATTAAAATATAAAGTACTTCTTATGGAACTTTAAGCCCTTTATACAACTACTTAATAAATAAATACTGAGTATTTCTACATGCCAAAACAGTAATTCATGTAGTTGTGGATTGAGAGAAAATTCTGCTTTAATAGCACGTAAATGTGCCTGTATTATGAAACTATGTCACCACCACACAGAAATCTCTTTGGGAGATTAAGGAGAAGACAATTAGTCAAACCTATAAAGACATCAGGGTATCTACAAAGGAGGAAGCTTTTATGGTAATGTTGGTGACTAACATGGGGCTCAGCACAGGGGTACAGACCTGTGATCCTGGCATGGGAGGTTAGGATAGGGGAATGGTAAATTTTAAGCTATATACTGAGACCCTGTCTCAAAAACAAGGGGGAGAAAAGCCCATGATTCTGTCTAAGCAAACTGAACAGTGCACTTCTCTGAAAGCATGCTGTGAGGAACACGGCTTGCTTACTCTACCCAGGCAGCTATCTGCAGATAGCTCCCACCAGCACAGAGAAAGCCCACGTACCACCAGAGTGCGCAAACACAGGGTGCTTGCTGGAGCGCGAGGGTCAAGGGCAGCTTGCAAATCCCAAACTTTAATTTTCCTACAAAGGAAAATGAGATTGTGGTTAGTGGGGAGTTTACCATGTTCTCAACTACCCTGAAGAGTAGTGGACAACATGTTTGTGATCTTACAAGTTTCTGAGCCAATAATGCTTAGCTTAAAAGAAAAATGAGGATCTAAACATTCTCAGAACTGTTATAAAAGTTCAGAAGAAATGTTATGCTTAAAGAGGTAAAAAAAAAATCACTTTAGATTATCTAAGTTCAATTCCCGACTTGCTAACAACTTATGTCACCAAATTCACTCATTATTCAGGGGACCCTCTGGGACCGAGTAGATGCTGATGACAGAAATCTAGGCTACCAGTAAAACCCCAAGGCTACCAACCCACCTCCGATAAGTAAATGCTGAGAACCAGGACGTGAACTTATGCAGATCTAGGCCTTAAGTACACATACTAAGTCATCTCGAAAGGTTTAACATTCCCTCATTTAAAAAAGCATATGTGGTTTTAAAGCGTATTATTCAATTGAGCAAACATCAAAAGTAGAAATGTATCCTCAATCTCATCAGAAAAAAAAGGTGGGTTTTGGGCGGTAAGGAAAGAACAGCTCTGCTGCAACCAGACCTACTTCCCTCATGACTGTCAAAATCATCAGCTTGGGAGGTGCAGAGGCTTTTCATTTAATGTAGCCCTCTGGGTCTGAACGTCCTCACTTCACTATCAGAATAGTAACGACACTTCCGTCCCCTTAACGCAGGAAGTGCCTAGCAACGGCTCCTGCACTACAGTGCTGCTCGGCACACACGTCTTCTTTGGCTCTCCCTGTGGCCATGGCAGTACATACCCATCATAGGCACCACTGACAATCCTCTTGTTGTCAAACCGAATGCATCGGACCAACTCTTCATGTCCCTCCAGAACTCTTAAACAGGCACCACATTCGATGTCCCATAGCCTTGAATGAAAAAGAGACATCCGTGAAACAAATTACACACATAGAAAAGTTCTTTTATGTTCATACAGATAAGCCTTCTCCCTGTCTTTGAGATCTTCATTGCTATTTCTCTCTTGTCCCATACCATATACATAAAGGTATAGACAGAAGAGAATTCAAACTGTGTAATTCCTTAGAAAGGCTAATTTATAGCCCAACAAAATCAATACCAGAAATTGAGTGCCTGAAAGGTGGTTGGGATCAAGGGGAGAGAGGAAGGGGGGTGGGGGGATACAGTCACAAAGGTCAATACATTTCCTACAAGATTGAGAAAACTGGGGATGAGGTGGGTTGGGAGGGACACTGATCACAGTGCACTGTTTTCATAATCAACTACTTAAAGATAATTTTAGAAGGTGTAAAAGTACACTAGGACAACTTTCATTTCTGTCTGAGACTGAAACTCAAACATGCTATCTGACGCTTGCTTTCACATGGCTAGCAATCACCATCTGAGCCACACCTCTAACCCTTTGGAACTTTATAAGCAAGAAGCTTTGATTTTGCTTAATGCCTAGGCATTATCTTCAAGTCTGGTCTCAGAAGGGCTTTGAATGTAGCAGTAAAGAAAAGGCATTTACAGACAGGAGACCATGAGGCCCACCACAGCTGGAAATGATAGACCAGCACGGTGGCATCTTAATACTGATGGGGCTCAGGGCTGCCAACCTTACACAGTCTGAGTGGAAGACACGAGGTACACATAGTGTCTGGGACATACAAACCCACGGACTACTTAAGCCTTTTTCTCTGCATATGACTTACATAGTGGAAATTCACAAGTGCTCTATTTATGGAATTAGAGATGTTTTTCCTCCTCTCTCCAACATTGTGGTTTTTATCAATTTCTTGCAAAAAAAAATCACAGTAAACTAGCATGTATAAAACAAAATGACACAGTAATTTGTATAAACAAGGTGAAGACAGTAATTACATTTAGCTACAGAAGCTCTCAGCAAACTCTGCTCTAAAAAGTAATGATGGCTTCTCTGATCTACTTGTAAAGTAAAAACTATAGACAAATACTCACCTCAGAGACTGTAATGAGGAAGTTAAAAGACTTATGAAACAAGGCAATCCCATAGGCATTAGAAGCTCTACATTTTCACATTTCTTAAATCGTGTCTTGTGCTGTTAGCTCACTCCTATAACACTAGCAACTTGGGAGACTAAAATAAGGAGTACTATAGCTCAATGTTAGCCAGGACAGGAAAGTTTACAAGATCTTCTCAACCAATAGCTAGACAAGGTGGCACATGCCTATCATTCTATCTTCCTAGGAAGCATAAACAAGCAGATCAAGGTACATGCCCAAGCAGGAAGTAAGATTCTATCTCAGAAATAACCAACGCAAAAAAGGGCTGGAGGTGTGGCTCAGCAGAAATACCTGAAAATAAAGAAAACTTACGATTTTACATCACGCTGTAGCCCAGAGTTTGACTACTCTATCAAAAGCAAAACAAGACTTACACAGAGGATTTAAAAAGAAAACTTGGAACAGTTAATAGTTTTTACTGCTGGGCACTGGTGGCTCACACCTGTAACACTAGCTACTTAGGAGGCTGAGGTCTGAGGATCGCGGTTCAAATTCAAAGCCAGCCTAGGCTCTTATCGCCGATTAACCACCAAGAAGTTGGAAATGGAGCTGCAGCTCAAGTTGTATGTACAGTGCTAGCCTTGAGCAAAAACCATCAGGGACAGCACCTAGGCCCTGAGTTCAAGCCTCAGGACTGGCACCCCCATTACCTCCTAAAAAAATCTTGAACTCAGTCTTTATTGGCTCAAACATTAGGCAAGTTGGTTATAAACACAAAAGTTATATAGTCACTTTTACAAAAAATACTAACATATTTGAAATAGTAGAAAATGACTGGTGGTCTTACTAAGATATAACATGTCTATTTCTAGTCATACTTAATAAAAAGCAAGGACTGTTGGAAAGAGAAAAGGGGGGTAGAATAAGCAGCCAGGAGGAGATGATTTTATAACGCAGTCTTGAAAGAGACATGAAGTGCCCTGCCATCTGTTGGGAAGGAAATGGGACTCCTGGATGAGGAAAAGCAGAGTGAACTTGGCCACAAATCTTAGGTACTCTGGTAGTAAGCAATTCCAAGTGCAGCTGAGGTTATAAAACTGTGTACTGGGAGAATCCTGGAAGACCCCCAAGGGCATACAGTTTTCCCACTTGAACTGAAGATACAAATAACTGTAAGAGTTCATTTGAGCCTTGAGACTAACAGATAAATCACAACAGTACGGCAAAAATAAGCCTGCTGTCAGTATTTCTACTCACCTGATGGTGTTATCTGATGATCCACTAACAACTAGCCGATCCCGGTACTGGAGGCAGGCAATACCTCGCTTATGCCCATTAAGAGTACGAACAAATTCACAGGTGCTAGTGCTCCAGACCTATGTGACAAATAGCATGTTTTTAAGAATAAACAGAGAAAAGCCCTCCATAATATATACCCTTAAAAAAGAAAGAGAGAGAGACAGCTAAGTATAGTGGTGCATGATTGTGATCCCAGCACCCTGGAGGTTGCAGAAGGAAGATCCAGAGTTCCAGGATAGACTAGGCTGAATGAATAGCAAGTTCTAAGCTAGCCTGGACGACATAACAAGTCTAACACTGTGTCTAACAATGATGCAAACACACAATTACAACATAGAATCATCTAACTCAAAGTTGAAAGCTGGGGGAGAAACTGGACAGAATGAAGCTGTCTTACCTGCTGAGTGGTAAAACTGGAATAAAATACAGAGAGGGTTGTCATCTTCACAAAGGGAGTACCTCCTGGATAATCCAGGCATTTATTTGCTTGGAGGAAAGAGTTTGTGGCAGGTTTTGTGTTTTACACCAGCTGACATGTCAAACCTAATGTAACGGCTATAAATGGCTCCATTTATTTGGCCATCTCACCCCTAATATTACCTGTATGGAAAAGATAATACCCTTTGCTGGGAAACAATCTGCAAGATTTGGATAATCACACTTAATATATGATAAGCTAAGTAAAAAAGATACATAGTAACTGTAGTGCCATTAATTATTATACCAACTGCATTTGTAGTTGAGATGGGTATTTACATAAAGGGGGGGGGGGCTGGACCCTTCTCATATCATATACAAGTTTAATACAAAATGACCTAATAATCAAAGACCTAAGTGGAAGAATTGAAATTATACAACTCTTAGAAGAAAACACAGAAGTAAATCTCTGTGGCCTGGGCTTAGACTTTTAACAAAAGCATAACAAACAAACAAACAAAAAAAACCCCTGATAACCTGGATGTTATTAAAATTAAAATCATAGCCAGGTGCTGGCTATGATATTACAGGCTCACCCCTGTAATCCTAACTACTCAGGAGGCTGAGATCTGAGGATTATGGTTCAAAGCCAGCCTGGGCAGGAAAGTCTATGAGACTCTCATCTCCAATTCAACATGAGAAAACTGGAAGTAGAGCTCTGGCTTTGAACAAAAGAATTCAGGGACTACACCCAGGCCCTGAGTTCAGGCCCCACGACCAGGAAAAAAAAAAAAAAAAAATTAAAGTAAAATCATTTGTGCTTTAAGTAAAAAGACACCCCAAAGAATGGATAATCACATGTCTGACAAGTTGTATCCAGAATATGTTTTTAAGAAACATTTTTATAACTCAGCCACAAAAAGGTAAATTGTTAACTTTTACAGGGTCATAAGATTTAAATGAATTCCTCCAAGAAGGCACCAACAGCCAATAAGTACATAGGAATGATTAATTAATAATCAATATTATTAGTCACTAGTACTCCTGCACATGCACTTGGATAGCAGGATTAAAAGACACATAATAATAAATGTTGGCAAGAGTAGAGGTTGGTTGTATGAAGGCACTGTTTCGTATTAAGGCCCAAATGCTTTTGACTTCCAGATACTGGTCTTGTACTAACTGGTGTCAGTGTGGGGCAAGTTAAAGCATGCAAATCCTGGCTGTCATCTTTCAGATTACCTAATCTAATGTGTGATGCCATACAGTCTGTGATTTGTGGGGCCACAATCACCAGAATTCTGTCTAGTGGTGGTCACTGAAAGAAGATTCTTTGAGCACGTTTAAACTCTCATATATTGTTGGCAGGATTGTACAATAGTGCATACTTTAAAAATAGTTCGGTAATTCTTCAAAATATTAAACACACAGCTACCATCCTAAGAGAACTAGAAGTAAACAAACATGCAAAAACCTGTACATAAATGTTGTAGCTTTATTCTATAGCTACTATCATTGTATAGCCAGAAAATGCAAAGAACCGAAAGTCCAGCTAATGATAAATAAACAAGATGTGGTACATTCACAGACAAAATGGAATTTTACTCATTCATTAGAAGCAACAAATTATTGCTTCTAAAGTGGATGAGCCTTGAAAACAAAAAAAAAAAAAAAAAAAAAAAGCACACGGGATACAAACTGTTACATATTATCTGCTTACATTTATATGAGATGACTAGAAAGGCAAATCTTAGAAACAAAAGGGAAGGTAGACTAGTTACTACTAAAGGTAGGGAAAGGGGCAGGTCAGTAGTGGGACTGACTACTACTAGAAGAGGTGTTTTAGATAAAATTTGATTTTAAAAGTTCATAAAACACATAGTATCAGCGCTGTAACTGTACTAAAGGCCACTGAAATGTAAATGCTTAATCTTATAGTATGGAAATTCTATTCAGGTAAGGCTGTTATAAAATAATAAGAAAGCTAAGGCTTTCTTAATACTTTTTTTTTTTTATGGTTGGTCATGGGGCTTGAACTCTGGGCTGGGTGCTGTCCCTCAGCTCTTCAGCTCAAGGCAAGCTCTCTACCACTTGAGCCTTAGCCACTTCCAGTTTTCTGGAGATAAGAGTCTCACGGACTTTCCTGCCCAGGCTGGCTTTGTACCACAATCCTCAGATCTCAGCCTCCTGAGTAGCTAAGATTACAGGCATGAGCCACCGATGCCCGACAAAAGCTAGTACTTTTAAAAGCTAGCATTGATATTGGAACAGAAATACATTTACCAATCTGGTGGGACATCATAGGCCATGTGCCTACATCCTTACATGGACACGAGCCCTTCACAGGCAGGGCCAGGCCTTGTTTGTCTCATTTCTCTACAGTCAGCCCAGGTCTAGGCCACCACAAGCTCTCAAAATGAAGGGGATGCAAGGGATTATGTCCTGCCACTAGCTAGCCCTGTGATCTCCAACAGAATGCTTAAGTGTGGGAACCACATTGGTGGAGCAGATCTGAGAGGGCTGGGAGGGTGGAGTGTGTACGTGACACTCTTAGCACGCAGATGGATTCTCTGCCTTCTACTGGACGGCTTTTTCTCCTCTCTGGCCGGTGGTTCTGGAGGCATACAGGGTGGGAGGATCTCCTGCCTCATGGTCCTCTCAAGGTGCCAGGAGCCCCCTCTGCTTTCTCTTTGCTGTCCAAGGGACAGGAGCAGGCAGGTCCTAACTGCAGACACTTACTTTGATGGTCCTGTCTCCAGAAGCAGACACAATGTACTTGTCATCAAAGTCTACTACATTGACAGCAGCGCGGTGTCCAACCAGGACACGGCGTAAAGTGATATCAGTGGCAGAGGCCATGTCCCACACAGCAATGGAGCGATCCTTGGAGCACGTCACCATCAGTCCATTGCTGAAGCGTAAGTGCAGTACAGCTTCATTGTGATGGATCAGTGTGTTCAGAACTTCACCTGTGTTCACATCCCACACTCTAGAAGGGAAGAGACACACATGACGCTTAATTACTGTGCAGCCAGGGAAAGAGTCTTAATGAACACGTGGAAGTACAATCAATTCAAGGTGGGGTGGTGAGCTGCAGCAGCTTCCTTGCTTGCTGTAAGTGCTGAGATGGTTTTAGGAAAGGCAGGTAATTGTGGCTCTGCTCCAGCTTGCGTGAGACTCGATAGGCATGCAAGCCTGGTGTCCGAAGGCTTGTGGTGATGGGGAAGATGCCCTCTGGAGACAGTGGGTTTCTAGCAGGTAGGTGATAACAAAAGAAATGCTTGGCAGTGGCAGACAAGCACAAGTACCAAGTTGTTGCTGATTTTAGATGCAGGCGAATTTGTCATTTCAAACTATAAATCATGGAATCTCTCAATTCCCAAAGCCATTCCTCACCCCAACTAACTGTGTATGGACAAAGTCAGAGTGTCCTGATGGCTTCAAACCAAAGGTATGGGGGTGTTAGGTGCAACCTTCCAGAAACATCAAAACTTTTCTGCAGTCCTAATCTCCTAAGAGGCCAAGTTCATACATATCGGGGGGGGGGGGGGGGGGGGGGGGGGGGGGGGACGGACTGAATTCCAAGACTGAGCCATGATCTGTGCTAAGAGCAGCTGCGTAGGTCCAAGAGGACCAGGAGCAATGCCAAAGCCTAGTGACAAAAACCAACGGAGCAGGAGAAAAGAATTGTGATACCTCATGTCAACCCAGGGTGTAAGCGTGGCCCCGCTGCTCATCTGCAATGAAACACCACTACTTTCATCTTCCTTTGCCCTTTGAACAGCAACTAGAAACTAAGGCCTTCACTACTGGAAAGGCTATCACATTTCAGGCTCCAAATGTCCTTTAACTCTGAAAAAATTATTTAATTATTATTTAATTTCTCTGATCTTGGTTTCCCAATAGAAGACAGTATCTTCCTACTTGCAAAGGCTGATGTGAAAACTAAGAGAATATACAAAACGTCTAAACATTATTATCTAGCTTGCAGCATTCACCTGCTCTATCCCCCTCAAAAGGCTCTGCAAACGGCCTGATTCTCTCTGTACCTGAAGGTGGCACTTACTGTACGTCCTCCTCTAGACCACCGGATTCCAAGAGGAGAAGGCAAGCCTAATGCTAGGCACTTTAAAGGAAAGCGTGACATCATCTCTCTAAAGCAGGGCAAGAGGACTAAATCATTTAAAAATTGGCGTTCCAAGCTCAAAGACAAAGGGCGTGTGTTTTCGCATATGCGGAAGCCAGATCTAAAACACTGGAACATAATAAATTAAACAAGTCTGTAGGCATTTACCTACAGTGAAACCAAAGGAGGCTACCAGAGGAGGGGAAAAACAGAAGATATATAGATGTATATCTTGAAATGAACTCCAGGAAATAAAAACAAGAGTTTTTAAATTTTTTGCTGTTCTTGTTTTCTTTCCTTTTTGTTCTATCTGATCATTTATCTGTCTTCGGGAGGGTAAGGGGAGGCACAGAAATAGAGGGAAAGGATGAACAAATGCAGCAGTGGTACCCACTGGACACTGTTGAAAATGAACTGTACAACTTGTGGGTGGGCTTGGGGGGGGGGGACTGGGAGAAAGCAAGGAAGGGATGACATTGTCCAAAAAGAAATGTATTCTTCATCTGACTAACTTAATATATCTACATCAAAAACAGCAGATAAACATGCACACGAAGTGTGTCAACCTTATAAGCAGGTGTGCAACTCGGTCGCCTCATGAAGAATGACCTAGTAGGAGCAATCAAGTTAAAACACTCACCTCACCGTAGAATCTGAAGAGCCAGTCACAATGACACGCTCATCATACTGGAGACAGAGGACAGAGCCTGTGTGTCCTGTTAACACTTTCAAACATTCCAGACTGGTTTTATCCCAAATCTATTGAGAGAAAGAAGACCAACCACAAACAGTGATTTAGTGCAGAACATTTCGTCTATGTTACTGTCACGCCGTGTGTTCTAGATCATAAAATAAAAGGTTCTGTGCCACCATAAGAGATAAATATCAAATAGGTGAGAAATGATGAGATGGAATAAAGGAAATACTAATGAATTTCTGGAAGAGATGCAGAGCTTTGTCTAATTTGAACCCTTACCTATTGTACTAAGTACACTTACCAACAGGCTTATAAAGGGACTTTTAATATAAAAGTGTGGAGTTAGTGCATCCTTTGTGGCAACATCTGTTAAAATGCACACACCTTATATTTACAAAAACAAAAAATGAGAAATGAAACGTCCAACACTTTGGGAAAATCTCAGAACAAACTACCAAGAGTTCTTCTCCCATCCCCACTGTGCACATGCCAGTAATGCTGCCCTTTAGTTTTTTTTTTTGCTCAGGGCTGGTGCTCTGCCACTTGAGCCACCGGTTCCACCTCTGGCTTTTTTTTGTGGTTAATTCGAGATAAGAGTCTCATCAACTTTCCTGCTTGGGCTGGCTTTGAACCATAATCTTCAGATCTTAGTTTCTGAGTAGGTAGGATTTACAGGAATGAGCCACCAGAGCTTCAGCTATGAAGAACTGTTTTTTTTTTTTTTTTTTTGAATTAGTGATTTCTTTTTTTCGCAGGTCATGGGGCCTGTACTCTGGGCCTGGGTGCTGTCCCTCAGCTCTTCAGCTCAAGGCTAGCACTCTACCACTTAGGCCACAGCGCCACTTCTGTTTTATTTCTGCTTAAGTGGTGCTGAGGAATTGAACCCATGGCCTCATGCATGCGAGGCAAGCACTCTACCACTGAGCCACCTTCCCAGCCCATGAAGAGTTTTTACTGAGAAAATACAAAGCTTTATTATAGTTACACACTAAAAAATCAAGATAAAAAGTGTCTACACTATGACTGTGTGTATATGTTTGTGTGTATACGTATTTGTGGGTATATATATATGTGTATGTGTGTGTGTCCTATATTTCCTAAGATAAAGGAATTAAACCTAAGCACTACTTGTTTGGGTGGAGTGCTCTTTCTTCCTGTTGGTCACTGTCTTTGTGGCTTTTCTTTTCTAAAATGTCAGGCATTTGGATGCATCCTGAGTAGGTCTTCTCAGATTGGCTTCTTTAACTTAGTCATATGCATCTGAGGTTTTTCCATGTCTTTCACATCTTGAGAAGTTAATTTCTTTTTAGTGCTGAAAATTATTTCATTATATGGACATATCTGTTTATTTATCCATTCACCTACTGAAAGCCATTTTGCTTATTTCCAAGTTTTAGTAATTGTGAATAAGGCTGCTATAAACATATGCACAGGTTTGGAGTAGACATAAGACCTCAACTCCTTTAAGTAAATACCAAGTAGTGCCAACTGACAGACAGGTCACACAGCAACAGTTTTAGAACTGCCACACTGCCTTCCAATGTGGCTGCATTATTTTGCATTCTTACCCGCAATGAATGAGAGTTCAAGTTGCTCTACCTCTTGACCACCATTTGTTCTAGCTGTTAACACTGATAGATACATATATCTTACTGTTACTTTAATTTGCATTTTCCTGAAGATATATGATCCAGGACATTTTTGAAATCTCTTTGCTATTGGCATATCTTTCCTGGTAAGATGTCTATTAAGGTATTTTCCTATTTTTTAAATGTGGTTATTTTCTTATTGTTGAATTTTAAAGTTTTTGCACATTTTGAATGACAGTCTTTCATCAGGTGTGTCTTTTACATACCAGAAATTTAAGTCCTCATGCTCTTAACAGCATATCTCACAGAGGACTTTTTAAAAAATTTGAATGAAGGCTACCTCATCAATCCCTTCTTTCCTAGATTATGCTTTTGGTGTTGTATCTAAAATGTCATCAGCTAGCCCAAAATCTCACTTGAGGAGCAGGTAACCCTATTCCCAGTTTTTACTTGAGTAAATTAAAACCTACATTCTCACAAAGACCTAATATGCATGTGCTTATAATGGCTTTATTCACAATTATGAGAAACTGCAAACAGTAAAACACTCTTTAAGAACCAACTGAGTAATTATGGTGCCCTTAAGAAAATGTAACACTCTTCAGCAATGAAAGGGAAGTAACTATTATTAAATACAACATAGATGATCTCAAATGTTTTGTGCTAACTATAAGAAATCAGACTCAAAGACTACACTATAAAAATCCATTGAACAGAAATGGGGGGACAGGGTGAAAACGCAGCATAAAGTGTGTTGAAAGTAAACTATGTAACTTGTAAGTGGGGACAGGAGGGAAAACTGGGAGTGAGAGGGGAGTGATGTTGTGCTCATTACCTGACTTAGGTTAACTGTAACCCTCTGTACATCACCTTTATAGTAATAAAAAAATTAAAAATCTATTGACAGCATAAATCCTTTGATAGGATGTTCTAGAAAAGGAAAATAAGTGATAGGATCAGGAAAAAAGATCACTGGTTTCTTGTGCACAGGAGATTGAGTGGTAAAGATGAGATCTCTCAAAGGGGCAGGATGGGGAATGAAGGCACCTGAAACTATTCTTTACCTTGATTATTATTCTGGCTATCAAAGTACTTCATCAGAAAGACTGATCTTTCTGGTGTATGTGTGTTAAAATCCTCACTGTTTTATTACATATGAAGAGTTTATTAGCTACAAACAATGTAAAACAGACACAGACTCTGGTCAAACCAACTAAACAGAGAAGGAGTACAGTTTATTATTGAAAAGTGAATGGAAACAACTTGTCACTGTTTTTTTTTGTTTTTATTTTATCATTAGAGCCCTTGTCAGAAAATATAAAAGCCAGTGACTTTGATTTCCAGTCAAACCAAGAGTATTTTTACCAGCTAGCAAAGTATTCAAGCACCTAGTGAAACTGGAGCAATTCCTATTTACACTTAAACAGAGAACACTGTGGGCTTGCTTAGAGGAGGGTGAGAAATGAGGTGATCTAGGTCTTTATTCTCCAGCTCTGTTTCTCCCAAACCAGTCTGGGAGCTGCTAAGGTAGAGCAGGACAGATACAAGGCAATCTGCAGTTAACAGAAAGACTGCTACATTCCCACCACTATTTTAAAAATAATGCATACAAACGCAGCCATTTACCTTAATAGAATTATCCCGCAGGCCACTGATAATTTTTTCGTCATCATATTGTAGACAGTAGACTCCTTTACTGTTTTCGGAGCGGCACTGAATTCTCTGCAAGTTATGACGCCCACACCGCCAGTTGGATTCTATAGTCTGGCAAGAAACGGGCCAAAGATGAGGTTGTGCCAAGTAACTATTCTTTTGGGTTTCAGAATGTGACATTTTTTTCCAAAAGAGCACACCACTGCTACTCCAATCTTGTTTTGCATGACTGTGTGTTGACAGGAATCACGCTGTTTTCCAATAATAAATGTTTTGTTCCCAAAAACTTTCCCTGTCTGTCTGGCAAACTAGCACAGGACTTCCAGTGAGTTTTGGGTTAGGTCTGAAATGGCCTAGACAGAATTCAGTGTTTAGAAAATGCCATTTGTGCCTAAAACATACAAATAAATGAAACCTCAGAGTCACTCCCTAATGTCAGTAACAGTATTTGGCAAAAGACTGCTGCATATGAAGCATACACAGAAATCTATGGATCCAATCAAAGCAATGTCTTGACCATTGAGAAAAGATCGTGTATAACTAGCACATGTCAACTACAAAGAAAAAATTCTGTCATCAGCTTTTACTATCCCACCAAACTAAAATCACATCACAGTAAGAATGGCACATTTTAGTCGCATCACCCTTCCAACGCTCACTGGGATTTTAGGGTATTCTAGACCACTTAGGATAAAAAGATCAGGACACATCCAAGATGCATTCAAATGAGGCACAGACCAGGCATGGTAGAACACACCTGTAATCTCAGTACTAAAAGGCTGTGGCAGAAAGCGGACACATTTGAGAGCAGCCTGATCTATGCAGTGAGACCTTGTTTCAGAAACAAATCACCACCCCAGCTCACACTAACGCATCCCTTTGGTACCCAGGCACACAGAGGTAAAGATGGTCCTTGGCTTACAGTGGTTACACCTAGGCTTTATGATGCAAAAGCAATACCTGTCCATACAGTAGAATCTATACTCTGAATTTTGGCCTTTTTCCTAGAGATGTACAATGCCAAGATGCGGCAACAAGGGAAACAAGAAAGCCCAACAATGTACTGGGCTGCAAGTTTCAGGTGTTCAGTAAAGTTAGATGGATTGAGTACACTTAACTTAAAATGAATTTATCATGATGCAATCCAATCATAAACATCTGTATTATAAGTTTACTTGACTAAAGGATTAGTGTAATAACCTTGCAAGAAAGCTCGCATTGTTTCTCTTTTTCAAACAAGAAAATAAAAGTTTAATCTGCCTGAGACAACAAAACTACTAATTAGACTATCTGGAAATCATACCCAGTTCCTTCTGGTTCAGCCTGTGCTTTGGATGCTAACATTCACACCTATGAAGAAGTATGGCTCTAGAGGAGGCGAACTCTCCATGGACAGTTCAAATAAAACATCAGTGCCACAGAGTGGTGTCATCAAACTTTATGCTTCAGAATAGAGGGAGATCAAGAGCACTACAGCCCAAGACAACCCCCCCCCCCCCCCCCCCACGGTTTAGTGAGGCCCAGAATACCTCACGTCTGGTAGTGGAGACAAGTTTTCCCAGGGTCAAAAGTGGTAATGGTAAGAACAACAAGTCTGAATTTTGGGTTCTTGACATTAGGGAACAGTAATGACAATGATACCTGGTCACACTTAGTTTAAGGTTTAAGTTTCAATTATTATCTCTGAATAGCTACTAGCCTACCTACTTACTTTGGGAGAAGCTAAGTCTATCTCCATAAATATCCTTTATCACAATAAGCACCTAATTACTAGCTAATGTCTAACACATCATATCTCCTCTTACTTTCAAGAAAAAAGTACCCTCTGTACTCTTGAAAACATTAATCTCTCAAATGCTATGTTTCTGGTAGTACACTTTCCAGGAATATGGTGTATGTTTCCCCTCCATATCTACTCCACAACTCAGCACAAAAATCAAAGTCTACAGGTGTTCACGTTACACACACACACAAAATGGTGTGAGATTTCCACTTAACCTGTGCATGGCCCCAGTGTTCAGCAAAGGTCTTAGAGATATCTGTACCTTCAGAGACCACACAGAGCTTTGAAAGAACAGGGTGGTGGATTTACAACACCCAGGAGGCAAGGAGGTTGCTATGGAGATGCCAGGAGAACTTGCCCATCGTACTTGCTCTGAAGTCAGGACGTCCAAGCTGGGTCACCATTTCTAGCGAGTCAGCAAAATGTCTTAGCATCACTTTTCAGAACTATCTCTGCTACCTGTGCCAAGTCAGGCATCAATCTGTCTAGGGGTTCCAGACTATAGAGAACTTCTTACACTGAACGCCGTACTTGTAGAGAAGTGTTTTTAAGATAGTGACAGGTATGAGCTGAGGAGGCAAAATTTGCTGGTAAGAAGTCTATTTCTTGGTCTGTTACCCTAGGGACTGGCTGTCCATATTGAGTGAGAATACTGGAAGCCAGCAGAGTCGACTCCACACAAACCCCAAGCGCTACCAGACACACACAGCATTGCTTAGCCATACATTCGAAGTTTCTACATTCACCGAGCTGTGCTTAGGGGTAAAACATAATTGCTTTCTTATTCTGTATTTCAACGAGCAGAAAAGGCACGTTCATGATTACATGGGCTGCTTGAATTTTTTTTCCCCATTCAAGAGGAGGTGGGGAATTTTCTACATGCCCCTCTACTGGTCTAAGATGGCCCTCTGAACTGGGTGACTTGGTCACAACTCCATTACTACCCTTACCACCCTGAAGACATACAGGGAGGAGCAAGTTTTGGTAGGCACCACGCCTCTTTTCTTAGTGCAATGGAAGTCAGGAAATAGCTTCTCTTCTCGATGCTTATAAAGAGCCCAACTTTCTACAAAGACAGACATTTCTGAATGTTAAAAAAGGAAAAGGTTGTGAATAATTCCCAGTGGGCTGTTTTCAGAAGTCCTCAGCTAAGGCTATTTAAAAATACAACTAGGCTCCAAAATCCCAAGGCAAGCATAACTTCTAGGAGCAGATCAGAGAGTCCTAGACAGCTGCACGCCACCCAAGGTACGCTCCTCAATTCCCAAGGCCACCCACACACGAAAGCAGCTGACTGTCTGCCTGAGAAACACTACCACCAACTCTGTTCACCTCAACTCCTAATTAGAAAACTAGACCTTTAAAAATGGCAGGCTGCCCACTATAGTAGAAAATACCTAGGTCAAGCAGCAGCTTTGGCACACTCAGACCATCTGAGCAGCATCCTGTAAAAACAGGAATAGTAATGTCCAATCCCTTAAAATTATCAGAAGGGATCAAGTAACATTAGATATGAAAAGCATTCATCACAGGGTCTGTGGAAAACACTGACCAAAAACAGTGCCTGTCCTTCCCCCAACCCCCCAAAATCTTCTCATCAGAGGAGCTAACGTCTTGGCCTAGGCTGAAAATTAACACTGCTAGCCTGAGCACTCCTGACGTTTGAGGAAGATGCTTGGCCATCAAATGGAGCTCAACCACTCCACCAGCTGGCATCTATGTCCCACACAGGTGCGCCCCTCATACGGATACCTGCCGCTGTGTCTTGCCATTACACGGTACAGCTACTGGAGGGAATAGTTCATGATTGTGAAGAACTTGTAAAATCCCCTTACCCTGTGCAAATTTTCAAAATACTGGGAAAATAGCCATGAGACACAGAGTATACAGCAGCATTTAAATTGGCAATAGAGTAGAAACAGATGTCTGAGTATGGAGGAATAACATTATTTTTAGAAGCCTAAACACAACTGGGTGGGTGGGCAAGTTTCAACATTTACTGGTCAAGACAATGTTAATATCAAGTTTTGCAAACCACAAAAAAGCTCTCCACTTTCCCTGAATATAATGTGGTTTATAGAAAAGTGTGATCCGGTACACCGTCATTTTCCCAACCGTCTATCCCAAGGAGAGGCCAAAGCCTCTACTCCAGCGTACAGAGAACTAGGTATGTTGCATGAAGGGGTTTGTCACTACTCTGGAAATGTTTTCAAAAGAGAAATATTTAAGTTCAGGACATCAGAGCTATGTTACAGTGGTGTGTGTGTGTTGGAATAAGAATCTTAGTTTTAACAATTTGGGGATCAAATTATATTACTCTAGTAAAGTGCTTAGCAAAAGCCACTATTAGCAATAAGTACAAGGGTGACTGGGACTCCAACTGCGACCAAGAATATGGCTGCCTCTTTTAGGAGGGAGCCTTGGGCTTCCCAGGAATCCCAGCTCCATTCAGAGGCCCTACAAACCCTTTCTACGTGATAAGAATATCCAGAAGAGATCCATCTTTGCAGAAAGCTAAGAATGAATGTTTACTCTCTTCACTTCTCATTTCTTCACTTCCCAGAAGATCCTTGCATGAATAATGGGAGCTAGCCACTAAGTCAGGTTGTCTTTTTTCTTAAAATTTAGCCTGTTTTTAGTGGGTCGATGTGGAAGGGCAAAGTTCAGCGGTAAGTATTTCCTTGTGCTCATCAGGCAAATTCAGAGAAGGATTTTAGAAACCAGCAAGAACAACGCTAAAGGCTGAGATAGAAAAAGGAAAAAGAGGACAGTAAATCTCAATTTTTCTTTATTATCAACAAGGACAATAATGTGTACCTTATAAAAATTAAATCTGATAGTCATGCAATATAGTTCGTGGCATACTTAAAGGAAGATACTTATAATAACTACATCTTGCTGGTTTAATACCAGCCACAGGAGCAGAGCCTACGGGTGAGTTCTCAGTTGTCTGATTCATGGATCACTGCAAGAACTTTCTCCAAGTATGTCTAACTTGGACAGAACAAACCACACTCCCGAAACAGAGGGGAGAATTTTATCTTGAGGGAACACCACAATCCACATAACACAAGGCATATCTGAGGCAGAAGAGTTTAAGGTGTATTCCAGACTCCATCACTCAATGGCTAGGTGACCTAGAGCAAGACATTTTTGAGCCCATGTCTCTTCAATTTTTACATAAGGACTTGAAACAATTTTTCAAGATTTGCCCAATCTGTTTAATGAGAAAACATTTTACAAAATGCTAATAAGTATTTGTGTAAAATGCTTCATTAGTGGAACATTGGATTTGTCATATAACCATTAGTGACTATACTGAAGTATAAATACCACCCCTTGCACTAAGAGACTTAGCCCACAAAAATCTGAAAGAGACTACTGTGGCCAGCCAGTGTGTTTTCCCAGACCACACTTTGCGAGCCACTGGGAACTCCGTCAGGACACAGAACGTTTTGTGTCCCGGCTCTGCCCTGCTACATCTGCTAACTCTGTCACATGACTTGAGCCTGATGAAACGGTGATGATAGGCAGTGTCACACCACAGACTACCGAGTACATACTGCTGACTGCAACAGTAGTCATGAGGATTTAACAGCCTTCCTTCTGTGTAGTTAAATCTTCAACTTGATGAAGTTCTTCCATCGTTTCTGTTTATTAACAGCCCCCTTCTCAAAACAAAAAGGGTGACTTGATAAAACCACTCAAGGAAATTGAGTACTTCATAATAGCTGCCCCTCACACGCTCATTAAAGAACAGCAAGAAGGGCTGGGAAGGTGGCTCAGCAGTAGAATGCTTGCCTTGCATGCATGAGGACCTGGGTTCGATTCTTCAGCACCACATACACATAAAAAGCCAGAAGTGGCACTGTGGCAAGTGGTATAGTGCTCGCCTTGAGCTGAAGAGCTGAGGGACAGTGCCCAGGCCCAGAGTTTAGCCCCACAACTAACAAAAACAAAACAAAACAAACCCCAGCATGTCCTATCTGAGAGTTGAGCAATGACTTAGTAGCGGTATCTAGAGACAGCCCTTCTCCCTGAAATACATACATACACACACACACACACACACACACTCACTCATTCACTCAGACTACAGCTAACACTATGTCTCACTTTTTTTTTTTTGGTCGGTCATGGGGCCTGAACTCTGGGCCTGGGCGCTGTCCCTCAGCAATTCAGCTCAAGGCTAGTGCTCTACCACTTGAGCCAAAGCGCCACTTCCGGCCTTTTCTGCTTATGTGGTGCTGAGGAATCGAACCTGGGGCCTCGTGCATGCAGGGCGAGCACTCTACCACGGAGCCACCTTCCCAGCCCCAACTTCTGGCTTTTTCTGTTTATGTGGTACTGAGGAATCGAACCCAGGGCCTCACGTATGAAAGGCAAGGGCTCTACCACTGAGCCACCTTCCCAGCCCCAATTCTAAGTTCTAAACTAACAGTGGGTCAATTAATTCCTAAAGGTTATGATTTGTCTGGCATATTATTTAATTCTATCTAAAAGGTTATGTTAAGGTCATTTTAGAGAGCACAATATGCAAGAGACTGTCTCTTAAAATAGTAATATTCCAGCAACATTTAGATTTACCATTAATGGGGTGGACCCATTAGTTCACATCTGCCTGAAAAGGGAGCAGAGGGACAGTATTCCAAAAAATGGATGTTTTCCCACTAATGATTTCTGGCATGGTAAATCTTATCGCGTTTGGGAAGCTCAATGTAACTTTATGGGAGATACAGCACTGCCCTCATGGAGGCTAAACTTTTCCTCCAAGGAGGAAAGACTGAAGAAGTCAGAGCAGCCAGGAACACAGGTGAAAAAGTTCACAAGAAATGCCTGTGCATGTCTCTCCTGGGTCAAGGAAAGGAGGAGTTAAATAATAGAACACATGAACACCATCAAACATCTCTAGTGCATCTCAAGTTTATCGAGTTTTTCTAGTCTGGAGAAGTTACACAGAAATCCAAAACGGTCTACAGTCATAATTTACTCTGCTTAAAATAACTTCTGAGCTGTTTTGGTAACTTTGCAGAAGCATTTCAGATGGTTTTGCCTGGGACAGGAGGGGCAGAGCTTGAACTCCGAATCTGGGTGCTGTCCCTTAGCTTTTCTGCTCAAGGCTGGCATTCTACTATTGGAGCCAGAGCTCCATATCTGGCTTTCTGCTGATTAAGTTGAGGTTGGGAGTCTCAGGGACCTTCATCCTGCTTGGTCTGGCTTCGAACCGCAATCCTCAGATCTTGGACTCCTAAAGAGCTAGTATAAGCCACAGGTACCTGAGCAGCTTTTGCTTTTAAAAAAACCTGAAGAACAGATGCAGGTTACACATTAAGACATTATTCTAGAAGGTAAACAACCACACATATGACTACTTTCATGAGTTTAGAACAACAGAACACTAAAAGGCAATATAAAAAGGTGACAAGAAGAGCCAAAGAGCCCATAAAACAGATAAATCATAAAGTTACCTCTATATCCTGGATAATCTTTGGGTATAAAGATCTATAAAATGAATTAGGAGGGCCATCTGTGGGTCTGTTTTTAAACAGATACTGATCCCTGGCAAAGAAAAACAAATGTTGTATTTTAGACACAAAACAGAGAATGTTACTTAAGCATGGTACTAACAAAGATTTCTTCTATCTTTCATGTCTGTAGGCTTAGATTGAGCTTTAACAGTTCAAAACCAGGATTTGTTATTCTTTTGTTTTTCCTGCAGTGCTATGGGTGGATCTCCTTGTTCATGCCAGGTCAGTGCTGTACCACTGGGCCATGTACCTCAGTCAAAAGCAGGGCTTCTGAAAATTAAATTTCCATCTTAAGAGAAAGTTTAATTCAATTCATAACTCTGTCATTTTGCTTGCCTTTTGTTTTCTGAGAACCAGGACACACAATGATCTAGCCTTTCATTTTGGAGAGCTTAGTAAGTGTTAATATAGCTTTGTGAAAAATATAACTTAGGCCAAGACCTCAACCTTGCTCTTCCCAACTACCCTGTGTCCTGGCCTGTAGCTCTCTTTCTCTGTGCTAACTGAGCCATTTAGCACATGTCAGAAATGGAAATTCTAGCAGCTTTAAACTGTTCCCCTAGTTCCTGGCAATTCATCCTCCCAAGCTATCAAATTTGCATCAAGCTGGCTATACAACAAAGAAACTTTTTGGAAAGGACTAAGCAGATACTCACCACCCTCTTCTTTCGGACAGCCCTTTCCACAGAGGATCGGTGCGTACCATCCTCTCGATCAGCTTCTTCCACAGCATTCCTTCTGAGATCACACGCTGCCACTCCTTGCACACCAGCTCAGCTGCACACAGGGACCGGGCATCCAGGTAGGAAAGAATGTTTTCTGCTATATGATCTAAGCCTTGCTCTATAAAAGAGAAAAAGGAATGGGCAGGGAGATGGAAATATACCAGCCTTCGTTTCCTTTAAGGTAACAGAAAGGAAGAAATCCTGACCCAGATGAAATACTTCATATGAAAAGATCCGTAAGTATATGAGATGTTCAAGTTCACAAACATATCCGCATCACTCTGGTTGTTTTTTGTTAGGACAACTGTTTCCTGGTGTAAAAGCTGAGCCTGGACAGTTACTTATTAATCAGATATTAGGATTAAAAAAACATTTTTTTTACAAAACCCGTAAGGGGCAATGGCTCCCCAAACTGTACAGATGAGTGCAGAGAGGCAGAGTACTCAAAGCTCTGCTAAGGGGTGAAGCAGGACTGGAACTCAGGATTTCTTACAAAACTCGTGTTTATTGCCGTCACTCACTGTCTCTCACAACAAATCACAATCCTTGAGTCCCTTCTCCCAGGTAAGAAGGAGAAACAACCCAGATTTAGTTTGGAAAGTGCTATGACAAACCAAGAGCTGAAGTCAATTGTACTTCAATGTGCTTTTGTCAATCATTGTATCTCCCTGTTGTGGTTAACACTTTTTGTTCCCAAACATATGGTAAAAAGCCTTAAAAGCAATAGCAACATGTCTGCAAATTACTTGAGAGCCTGTCATTTACAGTGGAGAGGAGCAGACTACAGGGGTCACTGCTCCTTCCTGGGTCCCCGGGTAAAGAAAGCAAGCTCTTCCCCAGGCCTATTTCTATATAGTGTTAAATAAGCCTAAGGAACACATAGAAAATCCCAACTTCCTGTCCCAAACTCACAGACTAGTTCTTACTAGTTTTATGACATGTGACATCCCGTAGCCTTGATTTTCTACAAAATGGTAACAAACTTGTGAAAAGATTTTGAAGACAATAGAGAAGTCTACAAAGTTAATGTCTGTTCTCTTTAACAAGCTTAGTGGTAAAGACCAGTGAATTATTAAATTTGTAGCCCATTTCTTTAGGGGTACAGCCTAGGCCTTATTTGAAAAATACAGCATGAAACAATGAGTAAAACCAGGCATGGTGATGCCCACCTGTAATACAAACACTCAGAAGGCAAGAGGACCTCCACTTTGAGGCCAGCAAATAAAGCAAAGCAATAAAAAAGAGGCTTTACAAACTATGACATTGTTACTCTGTTGATTATCATATACTAACCCTCTTAGCCTGGACTAGAGCAAATACTCCAGCTTTGAAGAGCAGACTTCAGGACATTCTTTCTTGAACCTGCTATCTTCCGGACACACAGTCAAAGACAGAACGCCTTTACCTAATGGCCAGTGTTGTGAAAGTGAGGCCCAGGAAAACGCTCCCTTCCCCTTTTCTCTTTGTGGGAGAAACCACTGTCGACTCCCCCTTCCCTTTGTTCTCTTCCCCTTGCAAAACTGCACGTGGCCCTCATCCGGGAGACCACCAGGTAAGTGGTCACCGTGCGCCTGCGGGTCAGCGTGGAGCCCCCTCCCCGGCTCTGAGGTCACTTCCTCCCCTTCCCTAAAAACCTCACTCCACCATTCGTCAGGCTGCTGCACCGGTTTGCTGGTGCAGCCCCGCCGGCCGGCTCTCCCAGTAATCTCTTTTCTCCTAACTTGTGTATCGGTCTCCTTCCAGCAACCCTTTCCGTCATCTCCTAGCAGACTTCCCAAGTGGCAAAAAGCCCATCAGCATCTGTTAAAACTATTCCTGGAAGCGGCACTGCAGCTCAAGTGGTAGAGCGCTAGCTTTGAGCACCAAGAGGCTCAGGGGCAGCGCCCAGGCCAAGTTCAAGCCCCAGGACCGGTAAAACAAACAGACAAACAAAAACCACCAAAAAAACCATTTCCCCTAATTCTATCGCCGGTTAGGAGCTGATACATGTAGCATTATCTCCTTACTAGAAGGTACCTTCAAAGCAATACCTGACCTACCCATCTAGAAATTTTGAAGAGTGGACTTTCGAGGTCAGATCTACGTAATGGGCAAAGGTCAGCAAGTCTTTCCCCCAACTGTGGAACCACATTAAATGGGCCAGAACCAGGGACAGCACCTGTGAAGTTCTCTAGTTCCCACCAGGCTAGTCTCCAGGCCCTCACCATTCTTACTCAGGGGCTCTGATCTCCCGTCTCAATCGTCCCCTACACGGGCTACTGGCCCAGCCTCAGCGTTCTAGTCAGTCCTCAGGGTCACTCGACAAACACACACAAGTGACCTCCGCATGGTTGTCCTGTGGCCCTTGGAGGAATGACTACACGTGCAATCTGTTATTTATATGCTGGCTCCAGCTTCTATAATCTATGTTCACTACAGAAACATGATAAACTATCCAAGAAAAAAAAAGGTTAAGTCTTTAAATCTCATTTCTAAGAGGTAACAGCTTTTAACATTCTATATACATATGTCTAGGTTCATGGGTCCCACAAAAATCTTTTCAGGTGCTAATTAACTGCTGAAATTAAGAACAGTGCTAGAGGGGCTGGAGGTGTGACTCGGAAGAGTGCCAGCCAAGGAGCACAAGCATTATATACCAAGTAAAGTCCTGGTCTTGGATCAGTATGGAAGTAACAGTTCATCTCCCATAAGCCCGCCGTCTTCAGCGGGTGCCCGAGCACAGCACTGGTTTCTATGTCTTCTCAGTGTTCTGCGGTCACTATCTTGGTAAACAATGTTTTTAGGCCTGCTTGTTCACAGTATTCCTAAACATGTTCAAATCTTGATTACAATGTTTCTTTCACTCCTTATTTGAGGCCATTAGTCTTAGAAAGGAAAAGAAGACCTGGCACGAGGTTTCCTTCTATTGCCACTATGCTATCTAATCTAAGCACACCAGCACTTCAATGTGTATAGTGAGCCTCTCTCCAAGCAATACCCCCGAGTGCTTTGCTCTCGACTCTCTTGGATCATTCTAAACGTGTGGGGCACTAGACACTGGCCATTAGTCTTCTGGATGGTATTCTCAAAGACTCGGCCATCCTTTTGCGACTCTCCATGGCCCTGTGCCCCTTTCTCTCATTGTCCATCATCAAGCAAAGCCAGGGATAACCACATGTGCCTCAATCACTGTGGCCAGCACATTCAGCACAGCACCAAGTTCACAGCACCGCAGCTATTGTAAGCTGACGCTGCATTTATCCTGACTATAATTGTTCAAGAGTCTAGCCACAGGATAACAAATTCAGCTCATGTTTGAATTTCCTCTGTGATTGTTTCTATACATATTAGAATACAATCACTTGCCACCATTTATTATGTCCACATTACTCAATCTTCCTAGTTATATATCTCTGCTAATCAATTCCCTTCTTGAATCCTCTGCTCTCTGAGATAAAATAACAAGACAAGAATACAAAGGGAGTTGCTCTTTCTGGTCTCAGTGGCTGGCTGCAAGGCCCATGGCTTGTATGTGAACTGGGAAGCCAGCATCCAAACCTTCCACAGGACAAAAGAAGTTAGTGTGAGACCACTAGCTAAGGTAAAGCATGTGTGGCTGTATCTGAGTCGTCTGGGATGACTGGTGTTCAGAAAGACAGCAACAAAAACAGATTCCCCAGATCTCTTGCCCTCCTGAACAAACCTCTGGTTAATGAGACCCAGTGAAGACATCCCCTTTAGTCCTCTCTGACCTCCCCTTACAGAATGCTCACAACTATCAGCAAGTTTCTGAACAAGTAAACACCACCTCAGTGACATCCACAGAGGCTAGACTGATCTCCTTCTGTTCTGACTGTAAATTCACTTCATCCTTAGAGGAGGCAGTGTTTTTCAGTTGTATTAGATATCAAGTAAGATAACCTGACTCAAGGCTGGTCTTGTCATGACCTACATGACCTTAAGCAAATTCATTTTTCTTTCTAGATCTGACTTTCATAACATAAAAATGATATTAAATGCTTCAAATGGACTATTCTGTATCATCTACAAAAATAATTCTCTAAGACAGAAACTCTCAATGTTCTTAGACAAAAAGAGCCTGGTACGTAGCAGGTAGTCATAACTGTCAGCCTTCCTTCTCTGCTTCCTTTCCCCCAAATCTGCTTAGCTGATACCAGTGGTCAAGGGGTCTAAGTAGCAATCTTCACCTACGTGGAACATGTAATAGAAAAATGCACATCTTACATCTCTTCTAGCAAAAACCGAAGTCCTAGCCTTGGTATAACACCCATAGCCTCCAAAACGCTTGGAGAAGAGTAGGAATCACACGCTCTGTATTTGGGGACCTCAGGCTAGTCACTCTTGGGCCATGCAGATTCTGGAACTTTCTGGTTTCCGAGACCACTCAGAACATAGAAGTTGCTAAATGAAGCAGTCCATTTGCCTGAGCTAAAAAAGCACTCTGCGGTGTTAGAGCTCTATGTCTGGCTCTCATTACCCTATCAGGTTGCACCCCTCACCCCCGCCCCGGCCCCCACGTCTCCTACCACCTCTCCTGAGGACACGCTCCAGCCTCAGGAAAAGGAGGCCACAGTGCTGCAGACACTGCCCTGTGCTAATTACAGGCACCACGTCAAAGTCTGGAAATTCCAAATCACAAACAAAATTAAAAGGCACAAATTTCAAAGCTAAATACGTACATAAACTAACAAAATCAAGCTCAAATGTGTGATGTCATTTCAATGGCCTTGACTAGAGCCAGGCGGAGGACACAACTGCTTAGGATCATGCAATTACAGAAACTTCCATTCTTTTAGAAAAGCATTTCAAAGAGCAGCTAGCTACAAAGAAACTTCCTTTCCCACTCGGCAGGTCCCAGATCTAATAAAATCAGAAGTTAGAAACCTTTTAACAAAACAATGCAACTATAGAAAGCAAGTTTGTCCACGGGCGCCTGTCACTTGGAATTAGCCAACAAGCATTCAGACGGAAATGAAGTGAAAAGTCCCATGTCTTTTCCTACTAAGTATCCAGGAAACCAAACAGCTCTACAGTATCAGCTCCGAAATTAAAACATCTAACAATTACCTCTGGAGAAGCATCTCTGGGGTTTAGTTTGTTTTGTTCTGTTTTTAAACGGATATCCTCAGAGTACCACTGGATGACAGGTAGGTTACGTAACTGTCTGATCTTGAGGATGTGTTCTTTCTCTCTGTCCTACTGGGATCTCTGAACCCAGCCTAAAGCCTGAGCTATGCTCTGTCTTTCCCCCACCTCTCAAGACCTTTGATCTAGTTCCCCATAGTCCATAGTGATTTTCCAGCCTTACTTGAGGGTAAGATAAATAATAAACCATGGCCAGGGAGCTAAGAGTTTCAAAATTCTCTCACCAAACTGATCATCAATGCTCATCATAGTTTTTGAAGTGCAGCCTATCTCTATATTTCAAATGGAATAAAATTGCTCTTTAACAACAGTTCTTACAACCTAGCCAACAGAAATTGACACTGCAGACTAAACATTTACCATGATTTTTAGAAAAGCCTATTCATAATTATCACTTTTTCCACTGAACCAAAAGGAGCCAGAAACCACAAACATTTTCCATTTCTCCTATACTGACAGGTACAATAGTCATACTAAACAGTAAAAATGCCAAAAGTATAGATGATTTTTATAGAACTAATGTCTTCACAATCAAGTGTTTAAAGTGATTGTCGATGTTAACAAAGTAACAAGTCAAACTTGCTGGATGCCAGTCGACACATCATGTAATCCTAGCTGCTCAGGAGGCTGAGATCTGAGGATAGGGGTTCAAAACCAGCCCAGGGCAGGAAAACCTGTGAGATTCTTATCCCCAATTAATCACCAAAAACAAAGCAAAGTCAAACTCAAGACCTCCTACACAACATTAAGATAGTATAATCACCAGAAAGTTGCTCATATGTTACTAAATCCAAGAGTGTACATACATACACATGAGCCTGTTTTTCCCACAATGCTCGTAAGGCAGGGTTGGTATTAAAGAACTACAGCCAGGTTTAAGCCAAGTCTACTAGACACTAACACAATCAACTTGGCCAGCTTGTCTCCAGCTATTAGATTCATGAGTATGAAATATTCTGACATATGTATGTATGTTCAGATCAAATCCTGTTAAACAAATAGCATTTTAACAAAAATATTTCCATGTCCCAGCCAACAGTCCATTCATTTCACGTAACATTCAATACCACAAAATTCCCCAGTAATAGAGATATGGACAATACCTTAAAACTCGCTGTAATGAAAATGGAATTTTACGCAATTACACTAGCTGTATTTATATACATAACACATGTGCCTCTGTTGTGCCTCTTCTCCAAAGCAGGGATTGCTTGAAATTAAACTCTGTAACTCAAGAGAACCGCCACAGTGCCACCTTGTGGCTATTCTGTAAATATAAGGGCATTTCCTGTTAGCCATTTGGGAAGTTAATTAAAGGCAAGCAAATAAAATCCTACCAGCAGAAAACAAACAATAAATTAATGTGCTTGAGAAAATAAAGGCAAGACTTCATTTAGTTAAAATTGCACTTATAAATCTGGATGCCAGTGGCTCACATATGTAATCCTAGCTACTCAGGATGCTGAGATTTGAGGACTGCAGGTTGAAGTTTGAAGCCAGTCAGTGCAGGAAAAGCCCACAAGCGAGCCTTTGCACTAATTTTTAAACCAATGCCTCCTACCATCTAAACAATAACCAGAATGCATAACCCAAACACTTTATCTGGTTTCTAATCTTCAGCTTCCTAATCTATACAAGGAAAAAGAGAACTGATGGCTAAGATTCCTGTCAGAAGTTCATTACTATAATTCTAGAAAGAAATGGTTCATATTTTGCTTTTCTGAAGATACTAATATGAGACATGGACAAGTCATGAACCATTTTAACATGAGAAGTATCAGAAGAGTCGAGCTTCCTCGGCTAGCTCTAGAATACCTTCTGTGCTCCCTTCCCAGGAAACAAGCATAAACCTTTTGGAAGAAGGCTTAGGAATCAGGGCTGGGATTGTAGCTCAGCTGGTGGAGTTTGAAATCAGAAGCTAGCCTGCTAATTTGCAAGCCAGGTCTCAGGCCTGAGCCTGATTCTGGGCACCATGTGCTGTGAAGTACTGACAGCAGGGCATCACGGCCAGGGGAGCACTTGCAACCTGACAGGACAACAGGCTGTGGAAATGCAACAGTGCAGTTCACCCCAAGCTGTTTTGGGACCTATCCTGGATGACAGAAGTAACCAGCACATTCCACTGGCAGTGCTAGAGCAAAATGTTATGGCTGGCATTCTCTCTCTGAGTGAAATCTTCACACCTTACATGGGTTAGTGTTAAGAGAAAAGAGTGAGTGGTCAGAAAGTCAAGCATTGTATAACTAGGGGCTGGGAAGGTGGCTCAGTGGTAGAGTGCTTGCCTTGCATGCACGAGGCCCTGAGTTTGATTCCCCAGCACCACATAAGCAAAAAGAAAAAAAGCTGGAAGTGACGCTGTGGCTCAAGTGGTAGAGCGCTAGCCTTGAGCTGAAGAGCTGAGGGACAGCGCCCAGGCCCAGAGTTCAGGCCCACGACCGGACCCACTCTAAGGTGGGCACATGTCGCTCTATGTTTGTCTAAGCCCATAACTTAGAGCATCTAGAAAAACCCTCAAGTACTGTGAACTGTGGGAGGGTGACGTGTCAGGGTAGGTCTGTGGACTGGAACAGGTGCACAACTCTGTGGCAGGCACTAACAGGGGGAGAAGGGTAGAAGACAGAGGACACAGTATTCTCAGTAATTCTCATTTAAATTTGCCCTAAACCTAAAACTGCTCCTAAAAAAGAGGAAAGTCTCTTTCTAGAAAAGTCAAAATCGTGTATCACACACGTGTCCTGCCTCTGTATGTGTGAGGCAGAGTGTCTATGTGAGAGGAAATGCAGAAATGAGTCCAAAAGCTGTAATAAGGGGGCGGGGAGGCGCGGGGCGGGGGAGGCGTGGGGCGGGGGGAGATGGGAGGGCAGAGGCGATAAGAGGAAACAAAGGAGGAGGCGACAATGCTTGATAAGAAATGCACTCAATACCTTGCTCATGTAATTGTAACCCCTCTGTATGGTATTTTCACAATTAAAAAAAACCTTATTAATAAAAAAAATGCTGTAATAAAATTGGGCACTGGTGGCTCACACCTGTAATCCTAACTACTCAGGAGGCTGAGATCTGAGCATCATGGTTTAAAGCCAGCAAAAGAGGCAATAAAGACATGTTACTAATTTTCTTTGTTCCTTTCCTTTTCCCCAAGAATCACTTCAGAAACAAATGAACATCCTAAACTCTGGGACATTTAACAGGAATACAAACTGAAAGAAAAACAGTTCTGTTATTTTTAAAATTACATATACAGCAGAGTGCTGGGGACTCACACCTGTAACCCTAGCTAATCAGGATGTGGAGATATGAGGATCAAGGTTTGAAGCCAGCCCAAGCAAGAAAGTCTTTGAGACTTATTTCCAATAAACCATTAAAAACAACAACAACAAAAACAAACAAACAAACAAACCTGGAAGTAGAGCTGTGGCTCAAGTGGCGAGCACTAGCCTTGAGCAAGAGTTCAGGGACAGCACCCAGGCCCTGAGTTCAAGCCCCAGGATAAGCACAAAAAACAAACAACATCTATATAACGCGTAATATATACATATTATTATATATATAACACATGAAGGCAAAGTGAAGACTGCATATAGGTTCCATCAAAATGTAAAAGTATCATTTCTTTTAAAAAGCAATTAAAAAACTAAATGAATAGAAGGGAGTAATAACCAATGGCACATGACAAAGAATTGAAATTTAATTTACCAACACAGTGGATGGCTCCCACAAACAATGGTTCACATAGTCCTCACTCACTCCCTTCAGAAACATGCACTCACCCCACCAGACCCCGAGGCTGCTGTCCGTACAGTTACCTGGTAACGCTGTAATGAAGTCCCGCTGCAACATGGGTTTCAGGTAAGAGTTAATATGTCCATGCTGATAGTGACACATTCGTGAAATAAGATGCTCCACAAACTCCACTTGATCTGATTCAGACCACTGGTCAAAATATTTAATACACAAGTCCTTTTCTTTCTGGTAGTTTCCTTCTGATGGCCTCTTTCTGGAGACGATCACAGATGATGTTCCATTGCTTATCTATTTTAGAAAATAACAAATGGATAGTTTGACAAAAGAAAGAGATCTACTTGGTATTTCTTTAGAAATGCTTTATACCCTTAAGTAATCTTAAGAAAGCAATTTTACTTGAAAGTCAAAGACTTCTTTATTAGTTGATGCAGTAAGGAATTAAAAATGCACTCATCACCACACTAAACGCAGAAGTTATAGCTAAATGTCAGTTAAAGTTAAATAACCATTCTCCCATGCTTATTCCAAACTTGTGCTATTAGACACTAATTTTGGAGAAGAATTAACTTCCTGATGGCAAAATGCTGTTATTGACTATTAATAGTTTGTTTTACTTCCTCAAAATTGGAAGTAAATGCAATATACAATAGTCCTCTTTATATATGAGTTAACTTTTCAAGACCCTTGCAAGAGTTGATAGTACATATCAAACAGTACACATACTATGTTTTTCATTTACATACCAACATAAATATATACATACACATCTATAGTAAAGTTGAGCTTATCAATTAGCTTATGGGAAATAATAACAATGATAAAACAACTATATAACAACAATACAACTATATTGAAATAAAAGTTATGTGAATATGGGATTATCTTTACCTCCTCCACTCTCTCAAATTTTCCATTGAATATTTTCAGCCTAATATTGACTGCAGGCAGACACAAGAGGCAAAGGAGTCTAGGTAAGAAGCTACTCTCTTGTGGATGCACAGATCTGAACACGCACAGTCCAGGCTGTCAGGGTTCTGATCATACTTATCTAGAGAGCCTGAGAATCTGTATTTCTAACAAATTCTCAGACTTTCTGCGTATCTTCTCAGAAAATTATTCAAAGTAAACCATGTTGCATCTAGAAGGTTTCTTGTTTCAAGTAGGCACTTTATGAGTAACAAATACATTCTTCTACCATATGAATTTTTCATCAAATCTACCTATATGTCCTTGGATGGCATATCTCTGTATGTAGGTGTGTGTGTACATTTTTAATCAAAACGATACGACAAGGAACATAGCTCATTGAAAGAGTTTAATCCTTGATACTGCCCCAGAGAAGAGTTAGGCATTGTCTTGAAAAATAATCTGAATCTCTAGACTCAAGCCACAACTGCTACTGATTTGAAAAGACCAATAACTTTCCTATTTATAAACAAAATAATCCCTGCTCTCAAACATTTGACAATCGAGTCATCTACCCATCACCCCTGATAGCCTCTCCCCAGGTAATATCAGACAGAATCACAAATGTCTGTTCACTTCATTACGCCCTTGTATTTCAGACCCTTACACAGAAAGAACCAAGAACGTTTGCTATTGGTATGTCACCTATCTTAAAGTAGAATTAACATCCTCTGTTAATCTCCAGATCAGCTTCCAACCATTCTTTAAAAAAACAAACCCACAACCTTCTAAGTTTCCTGTCTGAAGTAAACCCTGGCATCTGCGTTAGAGGTGGGGTCTGGACACACTTCCTTTCCACTTCTCCAATCTCATCACCCACTGCCCACAGGTCCTGTCCCCCCAGGAACCTGGATGAGAGCGCAGGGCACCAGTGCCCACCAGGGGGCGTCAATGACCAAAAGAATTGTAATTTTGCTTGTAGAAAGACATTCCTAACAGACTCCAAAAATGAGTTCAAAATAGACATGAAGCAAAAATTATTTGTTATGACAATACTGATATCAAGGCATAAAAAAGCTGTCTGTGCTATCTTTAAGAATAAAATAACCACTAGGTTGTAAGTGAAAAAATTTAAACTGCCTAATTATAGGCAACTGGTTAAATTATAACACACCTCCATAGAAAGCTAGAATGCAGTCACTAAAATTATGTTCATAAAGTAAAACCATAATAAGAGAACACACACATGGAATAATACTAAGGAAAAAAGGTGCAGCACTATGATCACAGTAAGGGAGCACACCCCTATAAAGGGTATATACAGAAATACCAAATGTATCTCATCTTGAGAATAAGTCACATTTCTTTTCTCCTTCATTTATACATTTTTGATGATGATAATAATTTTACAAAATAATTGCTTCATAACAGGTTAAATATAATGATGCTATTAGCTTGCATTTGTGCATGGTTTATAATTCACAAAGCACTTTCAAACCCATTATTTCCTTTTAAAAGCAAAGGGGTCATTATTCCATTAATAGCCAGGTTCATAACCAACTAATTTCCTTAAAAGTATTTGTACACCATGAACAAACTAACTGTAAGTGTTTAGAACTGTGGCAATTTTGAAAATGAAGAAAGTCCTATTGTAAAATAATGGATATAAAAGATGCAAAAAAAAAAAAAACCCAAAAACAAAACCAGTGTCATTATGTAGCATTTTTCATATTTGACTTCCATTTCCCTGCTCAGCCCAGTAAAATCTTTCTCACATTTTTTATTTCATATTAAATATGCTGGCTATACATTATTCTTGTTAACTAATCTACTGCTTTAGGTTTAAATCAAGTGAGCTCATAGAATTTTCATATTATTCTTTTCAGATTTAGATTTGTTTTGCCTTGGGGAAGGAGATATACCATGAAACTGCATGTTCTTCCTCCTAACCCTCCCCAAAATCTGGGGTATTGGAAGAAAATTGATAACTAAAACAGAGTTGAGAAGAGGAGACAAAAGGGGAAAAGAAAATGAGTAGGAAATATGAAAGAGAAAGTGGGAATCAGGAGCTAAAGAAAAAAAAAATCATCAATGTTATATACATTTGGAGTGATGCCCAACTATGCCACCTACCAAACATTTTTAGCTATAGCCACGTTAGAGAATCTTTGTGAAAACTCCAAAATTCTTTACTATGTGCAGTGCCACTCCCCTCTGGAAAAGATGATAAAGTAGGGTGGATTCTGAAACTAGCAAAACTACACAAAAGAGAAAAGAAGAGAAAAGGCTCAGCTCTTGGTTTCACTAAGGTCGCCAACTTGGGAGGGACTCATCTACAGTTTGTCAACTGCTATCTTCGCATTCCTACCTGCCAGAGAGTATCTTTCTTTGGGGACTCATCTTCATTTTGATCTTCCATAACTGATGTGTTCTAAGGGGGAAAAACAGGTTATTTGAATTATGCTGAGTTTTGCAAACACAAGACATAATCTTGAGAACCCAAATTAGAGCTTATCAACACAAATCCAAGAACTTTTTGGCTTGTGGAAAATATGTGGCACTTGGATGAAGGGAGTTAGGCTTATCTTTCATAAATCAGTAGTAGCCAGACAAAAGCAAGCACACAGTCTTTACTTATCAAGGCTAAACTGTGGGAGTGGCACAGCAGCTCTGTCACTGTACCTATTCTTTTACTTGTGGCAAAAAAAAGGAAAAAAACCCTCAGAGATTTACAAAGTTCCAATGATTGCACAAAACGTTTACTAGAATGCCTGCTACTCAGAAGACTGGCAATTAAAGGGGACAAAGGCTTTGGAAATGTGCCCCCACTTTTCCTCTCTTGCTAGCCTAGTTTCAGGAATGGCCCTTAGCAAGCACCATAGCTGCCCCAAACTTTTCCCTGAAGAGAAGGGTTCTATAAGCTACTAACAATCTGGCTTGCCTTGGGAATGCGTTATCTTTTGATTTTTGTGTTTATTACACGAAGAGGCATTGTATAAGTATTCTTTCTGGTGACCTAGACGCTCAATAGATGCCCATTAACTGGAGATTATACATGATTGGATTTTCTCTTTTGCTGCTCCTACTTAATGGAAAATGGAAAGTTAATGAGAAGAAGGATAGGGCGATTGTGCTCTGAGAGGAATAACAGCTCATTTATTGGCAGTGGTCTAAGATTCCCTCCCAAATCTAAAATTCTAAGATGGGGCACAAAACTTAAACTACAGTATTTGTCCCCTAGCATTATTCAAAAAGGGTGCTACAGATCCACCTAAATGATCAATGTTCACAGAGCCTTTTTATTACTGTATCTCAGACTGTCCTTGTTTTACTTTCCTTTATATCTTCAGGTCCTAAAATGCTGGGACTCAGGCCATGTGGCACTTCCCAGGTGACATGTGTAAGCCCCAGAGTATGTAATGGCACACGTGTCGGTACTGAGCACCCTACTGCTCCGTTGGTCACACAGATGGCTCCGACCGGGGCGCAGTCAATTCAAAAACAGTACTATTTCCTCCAGCTTTGAAGAACCCACTTCCCACCCGCTCCAGGCTGTCTTCTGATTCTTTTCTGCCTTCAGAAACTTTGGCTCAGATAACTGACTTCAGAGGCAAAATCGTCTGGCTTCGATGAAATGTTACGGCCTTGAGCCTCAATGAACATGAAAGCCACCCCTAGACAGAAAGGAAGCCAGCATAAATCAGGGCTAGAGTGGGAGCAGGAATAAACAACCTTCAGTGGGAAGAAAGGAGTGTAATTTCCTTTCACTCCCATCTTGAAGAGACTTGGGGATTAATAAAGCCAGCAAGTTTCCTCAGAAGAATGAACGAAGTAAGAACAGTAACTGGTAACTCAGAGCACCATCCCCAGATGGCAGCTAAGAAGACCTCTGGAGTGTTCCAGTGTCTGGTAGGAAGGCTGAAAACATCTGGGTAGAAACATGAACAGAAGAAAGATGGGCAGTAAGGTCCCTCCAAGTCTCCAAGCACACTGGAGGAATGCTCATCCATCGGTCCTAAACGAGGCTACCCTAACACTCCTTCACTCAAGGTGAAAGTAACCCTATCAGATGTCCCTACAGACGACCGAGAATCCACTGTCTTTATGGCGAGAAAACCTAATTCTTTTCATTTCTTCCATAACCACAAAAGTGTTTACTTATACCAACTACCACCAGAATATAATGCCTGTGTCTAGTATGTTTTGCCAGTAGTATTTATGAAGCCAGTCTATTATACTAAAAATGCAGACTATATATCTAAGCTATTTAATGATTACCTCTAATAGCCAAGCTTTGAAACTTTATGTAGTTGCACAAAGGGTTACAATTCTGTAAGTCAAGTTGTTAAGTACAATGCTTCTCGGTCAATGTCACCAGCTGTACCTACCCCCAGATTACATAATTCATTCTTACATATAAACACTACATTTGCTCACCCTTCCTCCCTCCATTCCTGTGCCCCCTCCCCCACAAATGTATCTCCACTTCCTGGTATTCGTTCTGAAAAACAGTACTTGGGTTGTTCAGAAGTGTTGTGCCTTTAGGTTCCTCCCCTAAGTATACCCTCCTTTAGTCTGTTTGTGTGTAAATGCACTGAGCCCTGTGTATATTATCAGGAATAGTCGTATTTTAGATCTACTTCCATGAGAGAAAACGTGAATTATTTGTTTCTCTGAGCCTGGCTTACTTCACATAACATGATTTTTTTCTAGGTCTATCCATTTCCCTGCAAATGATATAATGAATAAAATTCCACTGCATATATGTACCACATTTTCTTGATCCACTCATCGTACTCTTGGGCTGTTTTCCATAGTTTTGCATAGTGAACAGTGCTGCCGTGAATATGGGTGTGCAAGCGTTCTTCTGCATCCTGATTTGTAAGGTTCTGGCAGATGGATCATCTGGTAGCTCTCTGTTTAGTTTGTGAGGCACATCCAAGCTGCCCCACAGAGCCGCTGTACTAGCTTATATTCCCACCAACAGTGCAACAGGGTACCTTCCCCACACCCCCACCAGCATTTGCTATTGCTCAAATTCTTGATGCTGGCCAATCTTACTGGGGTGAGATGGAATTTCAGCGTTGTTTTGATTTGCATTCTCCTTCTGGCCAGAGATGTTGAGCATTTTCTCGTGTTTATTGGTCATTCTTACTTCTTCTGAGGAGCCTCTATTTAGCTCCTTTGCCTATGTGTTGACTGTGTATTAACTGGGGGCTGGATTCATGCGCTCCTTCTACATATTGGACATTAGGCCTGTGTCAGATGTATACTGGCACAGATCTTCTCCCAGTCTAGTCTGTTGGCAGTCTTCTTAGTTCTTTGAAGTGTAGAAACTATCTCAAAACATTTTTTGAGACTTCAACATAATTTTGATGACTTCAACATAAAAGTCCCAGGAGGTTTCCTTCTCTCCTCCTCCTCCTCCTCAATAACAACAAGTGAGCTATTAAGAATTCATATGGAACTAAACTAAGGAATCTACAACACAGTATCAAGTTCTAATCTTTAGCTCCAATGACCAACAGAGATATACAAGCATAAGTACAAACTGTCGATGGAAAAGAGCAGCATCCAAATACATAGATCCTATGTGTAAGTGCACTTTAGTGAGCACCAAGGCCACAACTTAGTGGTAAAAGAATTCAGACTATCAATTGGATTTTCTTTCTTTTGGAAGCTTACATTGCTACATTTCTACAAGTTTACAATGCATTCCAATAAATCCCACCCTTTCTGTCACTCTCCCTTTCCCTCTGCCCAATTATTATTATCATTATCATAATAATGATCATTATCCTTTTTCCATAGTTCCAAACAATCTAGACCATATTCATCCTTGATGTTAGCCCAAGAGCCTCCTCTAGAACCCAACCTTACCTGGATAGTCTTACATCCTTCACCCTGACCTCCCCTAGACATCAAGCAATAAACCATTAGAATAAGCCACAAAATACTTTCAAAATCTTGAAATAAGACAAGATTTTTAAACAGTGCACAACTGCTGCTAAGATAAACTTGATAAATTTGCACTACACTAATTTCTATTCACTGAAAACATTATTAAGAGAGTGAAAAGGTACCCATATTGTTGGGGCAACGAAAGTGTCCTGAAACCGGCTGAAGGGGATGGCTCACAGGTGCACTGCTTACGCGAAATAGATTAACTTTATGAGCTGTGCAAAATGTCTTCATGAAAAAAAGCCTAAGCTGAAAACAAAAATGGTAACACAATATAAATAAAGATTCATGGTACACCAAGAATACTCTTTTTAAAAATCATACATATTTCTGATTTCAAAAAGAAATAGGCCTCTTTCTCTCTCTCTCTCATACACACACACACACACACACACACACACACACACACACATACACAGAGCAAAGAAATATTTAAAAAGAGAAGAAAAACAACTACATCCAAATTACTGCCTCTCAAAGATTACTACTGTGCCATTTTGGACTAGAGACTGAATTGTTCAAAACATACTCTTTAGTAATGGGTTTTTTGTTGTTGTTTTGTTTTGTTTGTCATTTGGCACATTCCAAGTCTCTATAGATCTCAATTTTTTTTAAAGTGCTGGTCCTGAGACTTGAACTCAGGGACTGGGGGCTGTCCCTGAGCCTTTTGCTCAAGGCTAGTGCTCTACCACTTAAGCCACAGCTCCACTTCCAGCTTTAGGGGTGCTTAATTGGAGATAGAAGTCTCACAGACTTTCTTGACTGGATCATTAGATATCAGCCTCCCGAGTAGCTAGGATTACAGGCATGTGCCACTAGTGCCTGGTCTTCCATTTTCATTTTTAATGGCTACATGTTGTTTCAGTCCACATTTTGCTTTATTATTTTAGAAAGCAAAGGCATTTTATATACACATGTGTGTACACACATACACACACACACACACACACACACACCTATAACATTACAATAAATCTGATCCTATAGTTATCGCTCATTCAACCTTATTGAAATCTGGAAAATCCAAGAGAATGTATGTCTAGTAAATGAAGGATTTCCTTTGAATAATCATTTATTTTCATCAAAACAGACTGGGGGGGGGGGCGGAATGGGAGGGCAGGGATGGGAAAGGGAAACAAAGGAGGAGGCAAAAATGCTTGATAAGGAATGTACTCATGGGGCTGGGAAGGTGGCTCAGTGGTAGAGTGCTTGCCTTGCAAGCATGAGGCCCTGGGTTCGATTCCTCAGCACCACATAAACAGAAAAAGCCAGAAGTGGCGCTGTGGCTCCAGTGGTAGAGCGCTGGCCTTGAGAGCTGAAGAGCTGAGGGACAGCACCCAGACCCAGAGTTCAGGCCCCATGACCGGCAAAAAAAAAAAAAAGAAATGTACTCATTATCTTGTTCATGTAATTGTAACCCCTCTGGTATTTTCACAATAAAAAAAAACAACTTATTAATACAAAAAAAAAAAAAAAAACAGACTTCACATTCCTCAAATTTCTGTGACCTATAGACAAAGTTGAGTACTTCCTCCTTGATATACTTCATTTAGTTTCCTCAACTTTTACATGACCCTAATTCTCCAAATTAAAAGAAATGCTAAAGTTCCTCAGAGGGAAGAAAATTTATATTTTGTGAATGAATTTTTAAAAATAAAATGAAAAGAAAATTATAAAAGTCAGAGTACATACACATTAGTTTGAACTGAAAAAATACACAATGCTGTTGACAGAAATTAAAGAAACAATAACAAAATACCTCCTTGCCCACAGATTGCAGGACTTGAGATGTTAGTTCAACATAATTTCTGTCAATATCCTAACAATGATTTTTGTTTTCTGCAGAAAGAAAAATGCAACCTAAAATTTATGTGAATCTTAAGGGACTCTAGCCAAAACAATCTTGAAAAAACAAAAATAAAGTTGGCTCTCAAAGAGCTTTGAAGTCAAAGCTGATTTTAAAACCTACTGCAAGCTGGCTACAAGACAAGTACACTCATGCCTACAATCCTAGCAACTCAGGAGGCTAAGATGGAAGGATTACAGGTTGAAGCCAGCTGGTAGAGTCTGCAAGACTCTTGTTACTAGCAAAACAGTCAACCTGGAGATGAGGCTCAGGTGGTAGAGCAACAGTCATAAGCAAGTAGGCTGAGAACAAGTCACCGAGTTCAAGCTGAAGAACTGAAGTGGGGAGGGAAGCCACTCCCTGCAAAACTATACTTAATATAAAAATATGTGCACAGCCAACAGGCTCTATGTTTGTGACAGATGCACTTGGACATCTGGTAACATTCAAAACACACTCAGGATTAAAGATGGTCAGGCAACTTCCTCAGAATCAAGAAACCAGTTGGACTGAATGTGTTCCACTAGTCATATTCGGTTTAATAAAGTAGGAAAAGTAAATTAAAAACTTAAAACACAGAAAATATGCTGACAGTATGATGGTCCATGTAGAAAATTCTAATGAATCCACAAAAAACCCAAAGCCAATATGCAGAGTGCTATGCATCTACAGAGACAAAGCATATGAGAGTCCTCTGCTTGATTTGTTGTGAACTTAAAAGTGTTCTACAAAATAGTCTTCAATTACAAAAAAGTAAGGGAAAGGAAAGATGGAAACACCTGACAGACAAGATCTGAACAGAACCTCCAAACCCCATATTATAGTTAAGACAAAAGTACAGAGAACAAGAAAAGATTACTAAAAGCTACAAGAAGAGACAGGCAGGTCACTTACAATGGGAAAACCTTAAAAACAAAAACCTTAAAAAGCAAACAAAAACCTTAAAAGCAAAACAAAGGCTCAGGGCGATGTATTTCAAGCACTGAAAGTTAATGCCAGCAAAGCTATCATCCATGATGAAGGTCAAATAAAAGACATTCCACCATACACAAACACTAAAACAAGTTACTACTACTGAACCAGTACTTCAAAGAAATCCTATCCATGGAAAAGATCAATATAAACCCGAAAACAGTAGAGAAAACAAATCCTACCAGGTAAGTACATAAGCACAGAAAGAACGAGGAAAATCTAACACAATTTTTGAAAGTTGACTACAATGGACTCAATTCCCCAATCCCCAATCAAAAAGACACAAAATGGTAAGTCCCAACCATCTGTTGTCTACCAGAAACACACCTAAACAGCAAAAACAACTATTGACTTAGGGTAAAAAGTTGGAAAAAAGGCCACCTAAGAAAATGGAACTCAAAAGCAGACATACTCATATCAGATAAAGTCAATTTCAAGACACAGATCAGTCACAGAAACAAAGGTAACTCCATATTAATAAAGCAAACTTTCCATCAAGATGACATAACAATTGTTACATCTATGCTTCATTTGGTCAGTGCACCCAACTTTGTTATAAAAATGTACACAGACCCCCATATCAATGATAACAGGAGACTTTAATAACCCACTTTTCTGGTCCTCCAGACCAGAAAAAAAAAAAAAAAAAAAGAATCAAGATGACACCATAGAACAAATAGACCTGACAAAACATTTACAGAGACTTTCATCCAACATAATACACGTTCTCCACAGCACCCCACGGAACTTTTACAAATACAAAGCAAAGGCTTAGCAAGTATCAGTAAGCTAAAATAACCCCTTATATCTGATCACAATGGCATTAAACTAGAGCTTAACAGAAAACTACAGAAAATCTTCAAACACAAGGAGACTGAACCAACAAATTGAGTCTATCAGAAACCTCTGGGATTCAGCAAAGGCAACACTGTAAGTGCCTGTATCAAAAAATTGTTATCTCAAATTAATATCCCAATGATGCACCCCCTCAAACCTCTAGACAAATAACATCTCACCAATGCCAAAACTAGCAGACAGAAAGATGCAATAAATATTAAAAATTAATAAAGTAGACGTTTAAAAACACCAATTTCAAGACCATTTGTTAAGAGTAAAGAGAGTGGTAGTTAAGAGGTATTATAGCCAGGTACCACTGGCTCACACTTGTAATCCTAGCTACTCAGGAGGCTGAGGTCTGAGGACGGCTGTCCAAAGAGAGCCCTAACAGTAAAAGCCATCACATCTCTAAATAACCACCAAAAGATCAGAAGTGGAGTTGTGGTACAGTGCTGGCCTTGAGAAAACAAAAACAAAAAAAGCTCAGGGACAGCACCCAGACCCTGAGTTCAAGCCACTGAAATAGTGCCCCCAAAAAAGGAAAAGAAAAAAATCATGTGATTCCATCCCTCTCCAGCCAGAGCACAAACAACCCATGCCCATGAGGATCCGGAACAGTCTCACACTGGGAGAGGGAAGGTAAACCAGTGCAGCCACC